>NC_059196.1:42311267-42511267 GCF_020615455.1 Coregonus clupeaformis
AGGGAGGCAGGGGAGAGGGGGAGGCAGGGGAGAGAGAGGGGGGCAGGGGAGAGGGGGAGGCAGGGGAGAGAGAGGGGGGAGAGGGGGAGGCAGGGGGAGAGAGGGGGGCAGGGGAGAGAGGGGGAGGCAGGGGAGAGGGGAGGCAGGGGAGAGGGGGAGGCAGGGGAGAGGGGGGAGGGGGGAGGCAGGGGAGGGGGAGGTGAGGGAGGCAGGGCAAAGGGGGAGGCAGGGGGAAGGTAGGGGAGAGGGGGAGGAATGGTATTTGGTATTTTATTAGGATCCCCAATTAGCTGTTGCGAAAGCAGCAGCTACTCTTCCTGGGGTCCACACAAAACATGAAACATGACATAATACAGAACATTAATAGACAAGAACAGCTCAAGGACAGAACTACATACATATCAATACATACACACAAACTATCTAGGTCAAGTAGGGCTGTGAAGCGTTGTGCCGTGAGGTGTTGCTTTATCTGTTTTTTGAAACCAGTTTTGCTGTTTATTTTAGCAATATGAGATGGAACGGAGTTCCATGCAATAATGGTTCTATATAATACTGGACGCTTTCTGGAATTTGTTCTGGATTTGAGGACTGTGAAAAGACCCCTGGAGACCCATGGAGAGGGGGTGGCAGGGGGGAGGCAGGGGGAGAGAGGGAGAGGGGGAGGCAGGGGCGAGAGGGAGGCAGAGGTGAGGGGGAGGCAGGGGCGAGAGGGAGGCAGAGGTGAGGGGGAGGCAGGAGAGGGGGAGGGGAGGCAGGGGGAGGCAGGAGAGGGGGGGGAGGGGAGGCAGGGAGAGAGAGAGGCAGGAGAGAGATGGGAGGCAGGGGAGAGGGGGAGGCAGAGGAGAGGGGGAGGCAGAGGAGAGGGGGTGGCAGAGGAGAGGGGGGAGGCAGGGGAGAGGGGGGGAGCTAGAGGAGAGAGGGGAGGCAGAGGAGAGAGGGGAGGCAGAGGAGAGAGGGGAGGCAGGGGAGGCAGAGGAGAGGGGGAGGCAGGGGAGAGGGGGAGGCAGAGGAGAGGGGGGAGGCAGGAGGCAGGAGAGAGGGGAGGGGCAGCGTTGAAGCATAAGTACTTGGCTCCCTGAGTCCATACATGTTAGAAACACCTTTGGCAGCAATTACATTACATTTACATTTTAGTAATTTAGCAGACGCTCTTATCCAGAGCGACTTACAGTTAGTGAGTGCATACATTTTTCATTCTGGCCCCCTGTGGGAAACGAACCCACAACCCTGGCGTTGCAAGCGCCATGCTCTACCAACTGAGCTACACGGGACTACAGCTCCCAGTGCCATACAACATCAATCCAATTTATTTATAAAGCCCTTTTTACATCAGCAGTTGTCACTAAGTGCTTATACAGAAACCCAGCCCAAAACCCCAACAATTACAGCTGCGAGTCTTCTAGGGTAGGTCTCTACGAGCTTTCCACACCTGGATTGTACAATATTATGCTTTTCAAAATTCATCAAGATCTGTCAAGATGTTGGGGATCATTACTAGACAGCCATTTTCAGGTCTTGCCACAGATTCTCAAGCAGATTTAAGTCAAAACTGTAACTCGGCCACTCAGGAACATTCACTGTCTTCTTGGTAAGCGACTCCAGTGTAGATGTGGCCTTGTGTTGTAGGTTATTGTCCTGCTGAAAGGTGAATTCCTCTCCCAGTGTCTGGTGTAAAGCAGACTGAACCAGGTTTTCCTCTAGGATTTAGCCTGTGCTTAGCTCCATCCCGTTTATTTTTATCCTGAAAAACTCCCCAGTATTTGCCGATGTCAAGCCTACCCATAACATGATGCAGCCACCAGCATGCTTGAAACTAAGGAGGCAGTTACTCAGTGGTGTGTTGGTTTCGCCCCAAACATAGGGCTTTGCATTTAGGCCAAAAAGTGTATTCCTTTGCCATGTTTTGTGCACTATTAGTTTAGTGCATTTTTGCATACAAGCTGCATACAATATTTTGTATATTTGTGTTCTTCTTTTCACTCTGTCATTTAGGTAATTATTGTGGAGTAACTACAATGTTGTTGATCCAGCCTCAGTTTTCTCCTATCACAGTCATTTAAACTCTGTAGCTGTTTTAAAACCACCCATGACCTCATGGTAACACCCCTGAGCAGTTTCCTTCCTGTCCTGCAGCTCAGTTCAGAAGGACGACTGTATCTTTGAGGTGTCTGGGTGGTTTAAAATGCAATGCACAGCATAATTATTAACTTGACCATGCTTAAAGAGACATTCAATGTCTGCCCTTCTTTATGAGTTTGAAAAGCTCCCTGGTCTTTGTAGTTGAATCTATGCTTGAAATTCAATACTGAGGGATCTTATAGATGTATGTACAGTACAGGTCAAAAGTTTTAGAACACCTACTCATTCATAGTTTTTTCTTTATTTTTACTATTTTCTACATTGTAGAATAATAGTGAAGACATCAAAACTATGAAATAACACACATGGATTCATGTAGTAACCAAAAAAGTGTTAAACAAATCAAAATATATTTTATATTTGAGATTCTTCAAATAGCCACCCTTTGCCTTGATGACAGCTTTGCACACTCTTGGCATTCTCTCAACCAGCTTCATGAGATAATCACCTGGAATGCATTTAAATTGACAGGTGTGCCTTCTTAAAAGTTAATTTGTGGAATTTCTTTCCTTCTTAATGCGTTTGAGCCAATCGGTTATGTTGTGACAAGGAGGGGTGGTATACAGAAGATAGCCCTATTTGGTAAAAGACCAAGTCCATATTATGGCAAGAACAGCTCAAATAAGCAAAGAGAAACGACAGTCCATCATTACTTTCAGACATGAAGGTCAGTCAATACGGAACATTTCAAGAACTTTGAATGTTCCTTCAAGTGCAGTCGCAAAAACCATCAAGCACTATTATGAAACTGGCTCTCATGAGGACCGCCACAGGAATGGAAGACCCAGAGTTACCTCTGCTGCAGAGGATAAGTTCATTAGAGTTACCAGCCTCAGAAATTGCAGCCCAAATAAATGCTTCACAGAGTTCAAGTAACAGAGATATCTCAACATCAACTGTTCAGAGGGGACTGTGTGAATCAGGCCTTCATGGTCGAATTGCTGCAAAGAAACCACTACTAAAGGACACCAATAAGAAGAAGAGACCTGCTTGGGCCAAGAAACACGAGCAATGGACATTAGACCGGTGGAAATGTGTCCTTTGGTCTGGAGTCCAAATTTGAGATTTTTTATTCCAACCGCCATGTCTTTGTGAGACGCGTTGTGGGTGAACGGATGATCTCTGCATGTGTATTTCCCACCGTAAAACATGGAGGAGGAGGTGTTATGGTGTGGGGGTGCTTTGCTGGTGACACTGTCTGTGATTTATTTAGAATTCAAGGCACACTTAACCAGTATGGCTACCACAGCATTCTGCAGCGATACGCCATCCCATCTGGTTTGGGCTTAGTGCGACTATCATTTGTTTTTCAACAGGACAATGACCCAACACACCTCCAGGGTGTGTAAGGGTTATTTTACCAAGAAGGAGAGTGATGGAATGCTGCATCAGATGACCTGGCCTCCACAATCCCTCTACCTCAACCAAATGTAGATAGTTTGGGATGAGTCGGACCGCAGAGTGAAGGAAAAGCAGCCAACAAGTGCTCAGCATATGTGGGAACTCCTTCAAGACTGTTGTAAAAGCATTTCAGGTGAAGCTGGTTGAGAGAATGCCAAGAGTGTGCTATTTGAAGAATCTCAAATATAAAATATGATTTTGATTTTGATTCTTTTTTGTTTACTACATGATTCCATATGTGTTATTTCATAGTTTTGATGTCTTCACTATTATTCTACAATGTAAAAAATAGTAAAAAATAAAGAAAACACTTTGAATGAGTAGGTGTGTCCAAACTTTGGACTGGTAGTGTATGTATGTATGTATGTATGTATGTATGTATGTATGTATGTATGTATGTATGTATGTATGTATGTATGTATGTATGTATGTATGTATGTATGTATATGTATGTATGTATGTATGTATGTATGTATGTATGTATGTATGTATGTATGTATGTATGTATGTATGTATGTATGTATGTATGTATGGGGGACAGAGGAAGGGTTAGTAATTTACGAGTCATGTCAACCCCTATTATTTCACAAAGAGTGAGTCCATTTAACTTATTATGTGATTTGTGTTGTTTTCTCCTGAACTTATTTAGGCTTGCCATAACGAAGGGGTTGAATACTTATTGACTCAAGACATTTCATCTTTTCATTTTTTTATTTTATTTGTAAACATTTGTAAACATTTCTAAAAACATAATTCCACTTTTACATTATGGGGTATTGTGTGTAGGCCAGTGACAAAAAAATCTCAATTTAATAAATGTTATATTCAGGCTGTAACACAACAAAATGTAATTTCTGAAGGCACTGTATGCAAACGACTATATTTTAGTTATAAATAATATTTTTCTTTTTTATCTAAGTATTCTTCCGCTTAGACATTACAGAGTATTTTGATGAGAAAAATGCCAATTAAATCAATTTTAATCCCACTTGTGTATCTTTAACTCTAATTCTTGTCTGCTTTTTATCTAATTGTTAATAATTTTATCTATTTTTATCTAATTGTTTTTATCCGTGCTTTTATTTTTTTCTTGTATTTTCTATTATCTATATTATAATAATAATAATAATAATAATAATAATAATAATATGCCATTTAGCAGACGCTTTTATCCAAAACGACTTACAGTCATGCGTGCATACATTTTTTACGTATGGGTGGTCCCGGGGATCGAACCCACTACCTTGGCGTTACAAACACCATGCTCTACCAGCTGAGCTACAGAGGACCACTGCATTATTACCGCATTGTTGTTGGGAAAGAGCAATCAAGGTAAGAATTTCACTGTACCGTTTTGGCATCGGCTAATGGGGATCCTAATAAATGGCGCTTGTAACGCCAGGGTAGTGGGTTCGATCCCCGGGACCACCCATACGTAAAAATGTATGCACACGTGACTGTAAGTCGCTTTGGATAAAAGCGTCTGCTAAATGGCATATATATATTATTATTATTATAAATAAAATAAAATCAAACACCTGTTGTATCTTGTGCACGTGGTGAATAAACGTTGAAACTTAAAGCTGCAACAACAAACATCTCTCTGCCCCATGACAAACATCTCTCTGCCCCATGACAAACATCTCTCTGCCCCATGACAAACATCTCTCTGCCCCATGACAAACATCTCTCTGCCCCATGACAAACATCTCTCTGCCCCATGACAAACATCTCTCTGCCCCATGACAAAATGTGTAGAATTGCTAGAAATTAGCTTGAAAACTGCTGAATTGCCTCTCTGATGCCAAGAGGCGGCCTTTTATAATATTCCTTCCTAGGGTCCGACTTTAATTGGTTCATCCGGCCATGCAGTGCCAAATAATTTGTAAAACTCCTTGTGTGCTATTTTTTATCCCACGCGAGTTGTGTTCTGATTATGAGGGGGTCCCTGATGAATTTGTTATCACAAAAGGGGTCCTCTGCCCCTAAATATTTTGAAAACCTCTGCCCTATACAGTGCACTTTGTCCAGAGTCTATGTGGATGTGACTCTACAGAAGGCTACCTGAAATGACTCTGCTAAGACTTGACAGGACAGGACTGGACATGTCTTTCTGCTTCTTTATATACTGTACCTCCCACAACACCTCTGTCTCTCTGGCTCACTCTCAGTCTCTCTCTGTATCTCTCTCTGTCTCTCTCTCTGTCTCTCTCTGTCTCTGTCTATCTCTCTCTCTGTCTCGCTCTGTCTCTCTCTCTGTCTCTCTCTCTGTCTCTCTCTCTCTGTCTCTCTCTCTCTGTCTCTCTCTCTGTCTCTCTCTCTGTCTCTCTATCTTTCTGTCTCTCTTTCTGTCTCTGTCTGTCTCTGTCTCTCTCTCTGTCTCTCTCTCTCTCTGTCTGTCTCTGTCTCTCTCTCTGTCTCTCTGTGTCTATCTCTCTCTCTCTGTCTCTCTCTCTGTCTCTCTCTCTCTGTCTCTGTCTCCACGCGGTCTGGAGCTGTGAGCTTGCTTGTCTTTCGGCTCCTCAGGCCAGGCAGTTAACGAGGAGTCAGCCTATCTATTATTCAGGCTGTCAAAGATAGGAGAGGCGCTAAGGAGAATGTTAGACTCAGCCTCATCGCCTCACGTCCCAGCTCCTACATCTATAGCTGTTCTCAGCCCTCATCGCCTCACGTCCCAGCTCCTACATCTATAGCTGTTCTTAAAGGGTGCCAATGTTTTCCTCCTGTGATACTCTCCCTGACTTTCTCTTTGACAGTTCTATAGCTGTTCTTATGGACAATGACTGATGTAGCTGACAAATCCCAGGGTGTTTCTCAAAATGCATACTACCGTGCTCCGAGCATGCAAATGAGTTGCCTGACTACAATATTTGATCTTGATATGTTAATAAATACACGCTGTGTTAATTTAGGCATGTTAACCCGCTGTAGTGTGTGTAGGTCGCAAGCCCATAGTAAGTCAATAGTGCTAACTGGTTACCTACTACTGTTAGCTAGCCAGATAGCCATGGAGAATTGTTAGCTAGCTACCAACGAAGAATTGACATCTACATTGGATGACGTTGGTTTTAGGTCATTTTTGCCTGTTATACTATCTAATTAGCTACAATATTACGATTCACATATAGCTAGCTGATAGTTATGAAATAAAATGTTTGCATTGTGTATATCTTGTTTCGTCTCTATTGCCATTGTCCTGGCTGGAAGAAGGAAAGTTCAGTGAATGGGTAAGTCCATAGTAAGTCAATAGGGCTAACTGGCTAGCTATAATTGTTAGCTAGCTACCCACGAATAATTGACATCTACTGTACCTTGCATAACATTCGTTATAGGTCATTTTTTTGCCTGTTTAACTAGCTAGCTGGCTGGCTAGATTACAACGATTCACATATATTTAGCTGATTGTTATGAAGTAAAACGATTGCTTTGTGTTCAGCTTGTTTCATCTCTATTGAAGAAGGTTCAGTGAATGATAATAAAATATTAATATGACCTTCTTCACACCAAAGAATTTAGGAATCAGAGGAAACGTGTGATTAGAAGAGAAAAAGAGGCCCTCCCTCCCAAAATGAAATGTCAAAGGTTTCAGAAGGACGTCTGAGAGCTTATTATTTGAATGTCTGACGGGAAGTGTGTTGATTGTAGATTCTTGTCATTCTCTCAGTTGGAGAGAGAGAGAGAGAGAGAGAGAGAGAGAGAGAGAGAGAGAGAGAGAGAGAGAGAGAGAGAGAGAGAGAGAGAGAGAGAGAGAGAGAGAGAGAGAGAGAGAGAGAGAGAGAGAGAGAGAGAGAGAGAGAGAGAGAGAGAGAGAGAGAGAGAGAGAGAGAGAGAGAGAGAGAGAGAGAGAGAGAGAGAGAGAGAGAGAGAGAGAGAGAGAGAGAGAGAGAGAGAGAGAGAGAGAGAGAGAGAGAGAGAGAGAGAGAGAGAGAGAGAGAGAGAGAGAGAAGTCAGTGAGAGAGAAAGAAACAAAGTGAGAAACAGTAGTCAGTGAGAGAGAAAGAAACAAAGTGAGAAACAGAAGTCAGTGAGAGAGAAGAAACAAAGTGAGAAACAGAAGTCAGTGAGAGAGAGAGAGAGAGAGAGAGAGAGAGAGAGAAATAGCTCCTGAGTTCCTGTCTGTCAGGGCTATACTACCTACTCCTCAGTCCTGACTCCTATAGATTTCTCCAGGGGGACTGTGTTTAGATGAGGAGATACATTTAAACTATACATTGAAGCATCTCGAACATTAAACCTAAAGCAGCCTATTAATTACCCCCAAATGAATATCCGTCAACTGACTTCAGTTCACTTTTCAGTAGACACACACACACACACACGACACACACACACACACACAAACAGGTTGCGTGGCTGGAGCATGTGATAGACTGTTAGCAGCAAGTCCATAACGCCCAGAGTTAAACACAAGTATGTTGATGACCAAACCAGATGCATGGACTGGAGGGAGGGAACGAAGGAGGGAGAGAACGAGGGAGGGAGGGAACGAGGGAGGGAGGGAACGAGGGAGGGAGGGAAAGAGGGAGGGAGGGAACGAGGGAGGGAGGGAAAGAGGGAGGGAGGGAACGAGGGAGGGAGGGAAAGAGGGAGGGAGGGAACGAGGGAGGGAGGGAAAGAGGGAGGGAGGGAACGAGGGAGGGAGGGAGGGAACGAGGGAGGGAGGGAGGGAACGAGGGAGGGAGAGAGAGAGAGGTGTAGGGTGTGGTCCAAAACATACCTCTGGGCAAAAGCTTTGGGTTTCCTGGACAGAAATAGGCAGAAGGAAATCCTCACATATTGGTGATAAACACTGATGCTCAAACTGTCTTGCACGTGCGGTAAGACAACTCAAAGCGGAGGCATTTTGTCAAGACTTAAAGAGTGAACATTTTACGCCTCGTTGCTCCTCTAGGAGTTAAAAGAAATCAAGTCAAATAAGTATTTCTAAGATGTCTAGTCAAGTAAGTCAAACAGTAAAACAGCTAACCTACCAGTAAACGGTACAGTGAAACAGCTAACCTACCAGTAAACGGTACAGTGAAACAGCTAACCTACCAGTAAACGGTACAGTGAAACAGCTAACCTACCAGTAAACAGTACAGTGAAACAGCTAACCTACCAGTAAACAGTACAGTGAAACAGCTAACCTACCAGTAAACGGTACAGTGAAACAGCTAACTTACCAGTAAACAGTACAGTGAAACAGCTAACCTACCAGTAAACAGTACAGTGAAACAGCTAACCTACCAGTAAACGGTACAGTGAAACAGCTAACCTACCAGTAAACAGTACAGTGAAACAGCTAACTTACCAGTAAACAGTACAGTGAAACAGCTAACCTACCAGTAAACAGTACAGTGAAACAGCTAACCTATAAGTAAACAGTACAGTGAAACAGCTAATCTACCAGTAAACAGTACAGTGAAACAGCTAACCTACCAGTAAACAGTACAGTGAAACAGCTAACCTACCAGTAAACAGTACAGTGAAACAGCTAATCTACCAGTAAACAGTACAGTGAAACGAATAGATTCTCAAACTGTCTTGCACGTGCGGTAAGACAACTCAAAGCGGATTATTTTCCAGGCTGAATCAGCTGAACTGTTTTGCTCTTCGTGGTGCATTTCTCCTCCCCCTTCGTGGTGCATTGCTCCTCCCCCTTCGTGGTGCATTGCTCCTCCCCCTCCCATGGTGCATTTCTCCTCCCCCTCCCATGTTACCTTTTTCCTCTGTTCTGACACACATCTTTTAACCTTGATCCTGCCACTGTCTCCCATCATCAACCTCTCTGAATGGTTCTCACCTGATTAGGACGCCATACTGCCCCTGGTCAACTACAGCCCCGTTGATGTGGATGGGGTCGTGCTCTGCCCTCAGTTTCCTGTAGTTCACCATCAGCTCCTTTGTCTTGCTGAAGTTTATGAGGGGGAGGTTGTTGTCCTGGCACCACACTGCCAGGTCTCTGACCTCCTCCCTATAGGCTGTCTCATCATCGTTGGTGATCAGGCCTACCACCGTCGTGTCGTCAGCAAACTTAATGATGGTGTTGGAGTCGTGCGTGGCCATGCAGTCATTGGTGAACAGGGAGTACAGGAGGGGACTAAGCACGCACCCCAGAGGGGCCCTAATGTTGAGGCTCAGCGTGGCAGATGTGTTGTTGCCTACCCTCATCACCTGGGGGCGGCCCGTCAGGAAGTCCAGGGTCCAGTATCGGAGGGAGGTGTTTAGTCCCAGGGTCCTGAGCTTAGTGATGAGCTTGGAGGGCACTATGGTGTTGAACGCTGAGCTATAGTCAATGAACAACATTGAGTTACACACACACAATAATGCGATTATTGTGCATAGTCAGATTAATATAATAGTTTGATTAAAACGTTTACATGCTTTGCAAGAAGAACGATTTCCCTGTTGATCCTGTTACCATGGACACATTTGAAATCAGGCTATGTGATGGCACTCTGTCAAATGCAGAAATTCGCCAATCAAAATAAACCTTCTACCACAGCGAACATGTTATTTCTGGGAAGCATATTTGATTGAGTTCGTACATATAAAGTTTGTATGTGAAAACCACTTCTAAGACGCATGCATTCAATTGTTTCCGAACTCACTTCACTCGCGCTAAAGAGGGAGGCTCGCTCGGCTGGTGCTAGCACATGCGCAGATCAAACACAGTAACTCTGATTAAGGGGTTTACACGTCCTAATATTTTAAAGATTGATCAGAAAACTAGATGTTTTAGCCGGCGTATGCTTACTTCCATTTTGACTGTACACCGATTAAGATAAGCAGAGTGAGGGGTTTACATGACTAATGCCATAATCTGCCTACTGCCATAATCAGTTTAATATCAAATTATTAGTGTGCATGTAAACGTACTCATTCTCACGTAGGTGTTCCTCTTATCCAGGTGGGGGGAGGGCAGTGTGGAGTGCAATAGAGATTGTGTAATCTGTGGATCTGTTGGGGGCGGTATGCGAATTGGACCGGGTCCATGGTGTCTGGGATGATGGTGTTGATGTGAGCCGTGACCAGCCCTTTCAAAGCACTTTAATGACTACAGATGAGAGTGCTACGGGGGCGACAATCCTTTAGACTGGTTACCTTGGCGTTCTTGGTCACAGGGGACTATGGTGGTCTGCTTGAAACATGCATGCAGATCATTTACAGCGTTCTCTACCGCAGCACCTAGTACTGCGTCCCAAATAGCACCCTGTTCCTTACAGTATATCGTACACTACCTTTGACCAGAGCCCTATGGTATCTGAATTAGTGCACTGTAAAGGGAACAACATGCCATTTGGGATTCAGGACTAGTGCTAATTAGCCCATTGTTAGCCCTGTCCTTTGGACCAGGGGATGGAGAGGGAATAGCATGTTGTTAGCCCTGTCCTTAGGGGAGGGAGGGGATGGGGAGGGAGGAGAGGGAGGAGAGGGGATTGAGGTGAGGGAGGAGAGATGATGGGGTGGGAGGAGATGGGGAGGAGAGGAGAACTGGAAAAATGAACCTACTATGACTGTGATATGCTATCTTACGATAGATGCACTAACTGTAATCGCTCTGGATAACAGTGTCTGATAAATGACTAAAATGTCAAATGTATATGTCAATGTGGGTAAAGATAGGGGCGGCAGAATGAACAGTGTGAAAATGGTATTTTGTTGCATGACTGGCTGCTAATATGATCCCATCAAGGGTCATGTATAAAACAGTGTCTATGTTGATCCCATCAAGGGTCATGTATAAAACAGTGTCTGTGTTGATCCCATCAAGGGTCATGTATAAAACAGTGTCTATGTTGATCCCATCAAGGGTCATGTATAAAACAGTGTCTATGTTGATCCCATCAAGGGTCATGTATAAAACAGTGTCTATGTTGATCCCATCAAGGGTCATGTATAAAACAGTGTCTGTGTTGATCCCATCAAGGGTCATGTATATGGGGCGGCAGGTAGCTTAGTGGGTAAGAGCGTTGTGCCAGTAACCGAAAGGTCGCTGGTTCTAATCCCCGAGCCGACTAGGTGAAAAATCTGTCGATGTGCCCTTGAGCAAGGCACTTAACCCTAATTGCTTCTGTAAGTCGCTCTGGATAAGAGCGTCTGCTAAATGACTAAAAATGTAAATGTATATAACAGTGTCTGTGGTAAAGGATCTGTCATGGCGTTGCATGCAGATAAATTATACAAATTGGTGAAAAGACGGGAGGTACAATATCCAAAAGGCATGAAGGATATTTTGTGTGTATACCTGAGAAATTAAACTCAGAGGGCAAAGGAGAGCCATTTTGTCTGCTGTTTGTAGGTGGAACATTTCCAAATCTCAGTGGTCTCAACATTATGGGGCATGTCACCAGTGATCCAGACCTAATCCACCAGCACCATGCGCCAAGGTCCCTGTGGAGTGGGTGGTGGCCCCAGAGCTAACACCATTAGATCATTTAGGAGCCCAGAGCTAACACCATTAGATCATCCATCTTTAGAACAGGCCAGAGGCAGGGACTAGATGCAGGGAGCAGCCAGTCATAGTAAAGCCTGGAGAACCACAGGGACACTGGGTCAGGGGCAGCCAGCCGTAGTCTCCTCCTGGAACATGGAGAACCATGGGAACACTGGGTCAGGGGCAGCCAGCCGTAGTCTCCTCCTGGAACATGGAGAACCATGGGAACACTGGGTCAGGGGCAGCCAGCCGTAGTCTCCTCCTGGAGCATGGAGAACCATGGGAACACTGGGTCAGGGGCAGCCAGCCGTAGTCTCCTCCTGGAACATGGAGAACCATGGGAACACTGGGTCAGGGGCAGCCAGCCGTAGTCTCCTCCTGGAACATGGAGAACCATGGGAACACTGGGTCAGGGGCAGCCAGCCGTAGTCTCCTCCTGGAACATGGAGAACCACAGGGACACTGGGTCAGGGGCAGCCAGCCGTAGTCTCCTCCTGGAGCATGGAGAACCACAGGGACACTGGGTCAGGGGCAGCCAGCCGTAGTCTCCTCCTGGAGCATGGAGAACCATGGGAACACTGGGTCAGGGGCAGCCAGCCGTAGTCTCCTCCTGGAGCATGGAGAACCATGGGAACACTGGGTCAGGGGCAGCCAGCCGTAGTCTCCTCCTGGAACATGGAGAACCATGGGAACACTGGGTCAGGGGCAGCCAGCCGTAGTCTCCTCCTGGAGCATGGAGAACCATGGGAACACTGGGTCAGGGGCAGCCAGCCGTAGTCTCCTCCTGGAACATGGAGAACCATGGGAACACTGGGTCAGGGGCAGCCAGCCGTAGTCTCCTCCTGGAACATGGAGAACCATGGGAACACTGGGTCAGGGGCAGCCAGCCGTAGTCTCCTCCTGGAACATGGAGAACCATGGGAACACTGGGTCAGGGGCAGCCAGCCGTAGTCTCCTCCTGGAGCATGGAGAACCATGGGAACACTGGGTCAGGGGCAGCCAGCCGTAGTCTCCTCCTGGAGCATGGAGAACCACAGGGACACTGGGTCAGGGGCAGCCAGCTGTAGTCTCCTCCTGGAGCATGGAGAACCATGGGAACACTGGGTCAGGGGCAGCCAGCCGTAGTCTCCTCCTGGAGCATGGAGAACCACAGGGACACTGGGTCAGGGGCAGCCAGCCGTAGTCTCCTCCTGGAGCATGGAGAACCATGGGAACACTGGGTCAGGGGGCAGCCAGCCGTAGTCTCCTCCTGGAGCATGGAGAACCATGGGAACACTGGGTCAGGGGCAGCCAGCCGTAGTCTCCTCCTGGAGCATGGAGAACCACAGGGACACTGGGTCAGGGGCAGCCAGCCGTAGTCTCCTCCTGGAGCATGGAGAACCATGGGAACACTGGGTCAGGGGCAGCCAGCCGTAGTCTCCTCCTGGAGCATGGAGAACCATGGGAACACTGGGTCAGGGGCAGCCAGCCGTAGTCTCCTCCTGGAGCATGGAGAACCATGGGAACACTGGGTCAGGGGCAGCCAGCCGTAGTCTCCTCCTGGAACATGGAGAACCATGGGAACACTGGGTCAGGGGCAGCCAGCCGTAGTCTCCTCCTGGAGCATGGAGAACCATGGGAACACTGGGTCAGGGGCAGCCAGCCGTAGTCTCCTCCTGGAGCATGGAGAACCACAGGGACACTGGGTCAGGGGCAGCCAGCCGTAGTCTCCTCCTGGAACATGGAGAACCATGGGAACACTGGGTCAGGGGCAGCCAGCCGTAGTCTCCTCCTGGAACATGGAGAACCATGGGAACACTGGGTCAGGGGCAGCCAGCCGTAGTCTCCTCCTGGAACATGGATAACCATGGGAACACTGGGTCAGGGGCAGCCAGCCGTAGTCTCCTCCTGGAACATGGAGAACCATGGGAACACTGGGTCAGGGGCAGCCAGCCGTAGTCTCCTCCTGGAGCATGGAGAACCACAGGGACACTGGGTCAGGGGCAGCCAGCCGTAGTCTCCTCCTGGAACATGGAGAACCATGGGAACACTGGGTCAGGGGCAGCCAGCTGTAGTCTCCTCCTGGAACATGGAGAACCATGGGAACACTGGGTCAGGGGCAGCCAGCCGTAGTCTCCTCCTGGAGCATGGAGAACCATGGGAACACTGGGTCAGGGGCAGCCAGCCATAGTCTCCTCCTGGAGCATGGAGAACCATGGGAACACTGGGTCAGGGGGCAGCCAGCCGTAGTCTCCCCCTGGAGCATGGAGAACCATGGGAACACTGGGTCAGGGGCAGCCAGCCGTAGTCTCCTCCTGGAACATGGAGAACCATGGGAACACTGGGTCAGGGGTGTGTTACTGTTTATAGCAGGGCTATTCAACTGGCGGCCCGTTTATTAATTTAGACTGGCCCTTTGATCAATTCTGAACAATAATAAAAGATTCGCCAAAATCCGACGTTCAGTGCCAAAATGACAAGCACTATGGTGGTTGTCTGTAGTGTGGTTTCTAGCGGTTTCTAGCGGTTTCTAGCGCCTATGTAGCATGTTGATTATTTTTTTCTTCATATGAATTTGGCTCTAGCGTTTCAACTGTTTAAGCTACAACATATTCTGACCCTATTCCTGAAAGCTATGACTCTGTTTCCCTGTCTGATGCTCACAGGGACTCGTTAGAAGCCCTATTCCTGAAAGCTATGACTCTGTTTCCCTGTCTGATGCTCACAGGGACTCGTTAGAAGCCCTATTCCTGAAAGCTATGACTCTGTTTCGCTGTCTGATGCTCACAGGGACTCGCTAGAAGCCCTATTCCTGAAAGCTATGACTCTGTTTCCCTGTCTGATGCTCACAGGGACTCGTTAGAAGCCCTATTCCTGAAAGCTATGACTCTGTTTCCCTGTCTGATGCTCACAGGGACTCGTTAGAAGCCCTATTCCTGAAAGCTATGACTCTGTTTCCCTGTCTGATGCCCACAGGGACTCGTTAGAAGGAAGGGTGACAAAAAAAACACCTAATGAATTGAAAGCACACTTCCTTCAGACTGGAATTTGGCGATACCTGATTCGATATACGTTTGTGTTATTTAATGAGATGCTTAGTTTTCAGATGATTTTAAAATGACCTAATTACTTTTAAGAAACGTTTAATAGTTGTTTAAATGAGCGAGCGTTGTGCCTTTTCCTTTTCAATTGTTATCAAATGTGTTGGTTGCACCTCGACTCACTTTGGCGACCTCCACTTCTTTCCTAATTACTTTTTAGCTACGTTAAATTTTTAAGAAAAGTGCTGTGTTGGTGGTTGTGCATGACTTTTTATACATTTCTTCCGAAGAATAATCGCGGAATCGTGGAAAATGTCCGGCCCCCACTGCAATTAATCTTTTTATTATTTATTTTTTACATCTGGACCCTGGAAGAATATTGTTGAATTGCCCCGGTGCTGAGTTGGAGCAAAAGCTGGCATACCCAGTTGCTCTTCAGATCATATAGAGAACCTGGTACCTGGGGTCCCGTCTGGTCCCGTCTGGTCCCCAGGTAGTAGGGAACAGACACAAACACTTTCCTCTGCATGGTATGTCCGTTGAGTGAAAACACACACACACACACTCCCTGGCACAAGCAAAAGCTGTGTTTGTAATCCATTACCATCAGTTGTTAGAAGGACGTTGGTCTGTTTGCTTTATTTCTTTACTCTGTAGACTCTGATAGTTACCAGAGAGAGGAAATCCAACACAGCTGCTACCCTTCCCTCATCAGCCAGCCCAGAATAAGATGAAACCCCACCCCCAGACACGCACGCACGTGCACGTGCACACACACACACGCAAACATACACACGCAAACACACACACGCACGTGCACACACACACACAAACACACACACACGCAAACACACACACACACACGCACGTGCACACACATACACACACGCAAACAAACACACACATGCAAACACACACACACGCAAACACACACACACACACACACGCGCACACACACACACACATGCAAACACACACACTCCCCATTGTCAGTGTGACTCTTCAGCTGAGTGGGTCATGATAGCATTTACAGATTTTTTTTATCACTTTGGTGTAATTTTCACAAGTATGTGGTACATTTTTACAACTCTTAGTACAAAACGTACTGCTTTACAAAAATTGCATTGGCCAATACAGTACTGTAATACCGTAAAATAGGTCAATACAGTACTGTAATACCATAATATAGGCCAATACAGTACTGTAATACCGTAATATAGTCCAATACAGTACTGTAATACCGTAATATAGGCCCATACAGTACTGTAATACCGTAATATAGGTCAATACAGTACTGTAATACCGTAATATAGGTCAATACAGTACTGTAATACCGTAATATAGGCCCATACAGTACTGTAATACCGTAATATAGGTCAATACAGTACTGTAATACCGTAATATAGGTCAATACAGTACTGTAATACCGTAATATTGGCCAATACAGTACTGTAATACCGTAATATAGGCCAATACAGTACTGTAATACCGTAATATAGGCCAATACAGTACTGTAATACCATAAAATAGGCCAATATAGTACTGTAATACCATAATACTGTACTACCGTAATATAGGCCATTTACGTAGCAGACACTGTTATCCAAAGTGACAACAGTCCACACATTCTGGTATGTGACCCCAGTGGGAATCGAACCCACAACCCTGGTGTTGCTAGTGCCATGCTCTTATGAACTGAGCCACGTAAAGGACCACTACAATACAATACTGTAAAATACAATACATGATTACAATACAGGTTAAAGCTGTATGATTGCCATCCCCAGGAGCGTATCACCCTCCTTCAGGCCATGGATGAGGCATGCAATGATTTCAATCCAGACCTGTCAGGCTTGGATTCGCCATGCCGAAAGGTTTTTCCCCCGGGTGCATGACCAATGAGGATATTTACTGCCATGTCGATGAGAACCTACGGCCAAATGCTCAAGACAGTCTTGATGTAAACTAATGCCTTAAACATGATGTTTCCTACATTTCTTTCATTTGATTACATTGTAAAATATGTCTTAAACGATCACACCTTTGATCACCCATCGGATATAATTTATGGAAATGTGATGTTCAGTCAATTTGAATGGTTAGTCCTAATGTGAAAACAGTGTGATGTAATGTACAATACTGTAGCATGCTACATTCAAAGGGCAATTTTGAAACATGTACAGTATCTTACATTTTTTTCAATTGGATAACTTGTTGTTAAAATAACTAAATTGAGAAGATATCATTATGTTGTGTTTTGGTGATTATAGCAATGTACTCTTTATATTTCACAGTAAACTTATATTTTGGAAAGATGTCTACAAACAAAATGAATGCACAATGAAAGGTTTTACAAAAATTGCATTGGCCAATACGGTACTGTAATACCGTAATATATGTTTTGAATGTAAGACTGGCTGCATTACAAGTGTTAACAGTTTGAAGTTTTGTACTAAGAGAAAAAAACAGATCCTAATAGAGCTGGGAGTCACGAGAGTCACTATGGAGCCGGTTAGCTGGTAATGAGGTCTCACTCCTTGACTGACATTTAATTCACTATGGAGCCGGTTAGCTGTTAATGAGGTCTCACTCCTTGACTGACATTTAATTCACTATGGAGCCAGTTAGCTGTTAATGAGGTCTCACTCCTTGACTGACATTTAATTCACTATGGAGCCGGTTAGCTGTTAATGAGGTCTCACTCCTTGACTGACATTTAATTAACTATGGAGCCGGTTAGCTGTTAATGAGGTCTCACTCCTTGACTGACATTTAATTCACTATGGAGCCGGTTAGCTGCAGGTAGCCTAGCGGTTAAGAGCGTTGGGTCAGTACCCGAAAGGTCACTGGTTCGAATCACCGAGCCGACTAGGATAAAAAATCTCCCGATGTGCCCTTGAGCAAGGCACTTAACCCTAATTGCTCCTGTAAGTCGCTCTGGATAAGAGCATCTAAAATGTAATGAGGTCTCACTCCTTGACTGACATGTAATTCAGAACACCCTGATTTCATTATAGTATATTACCCCTTTAATGGGGAGGTGTGTGTCTGTTTTATGGTTTCTTACCCCCATTTCTCCTCTATTCATAATGGATTATAGTGATTGTAATTTGTTATGTAGTGAAATGTGAGGTCTGTCGCTAACGTTTAAGACATCTATCTACTGCTAACGTTTCTCTGGCAATTCAGCTGGTTTTAACATTAAAATTGAGTGATTTCACATCATGTCGACTCAATATCCCCACCAGTATGAGAAAAAAAAAATGTATGCCCTCACTAAATGTAAGTGGCTCTGGATAAGAGCGTCTGCTAAATGACTCAAATGTAAAGTGTGAGGTCTAGCTGTCTGAAGTGGAATCCATCTCTCACTATGACTCCACCAGATTCACTCCTCCTGCCTGGTAAATGAAGATTCACTCCTCCTTACTGGTAAATGAAGATTCACTCCTCCTTACTGGTAAATGAAGATTCACTCCTCCTTACTGGTAAATGAAGATTCACTCCTCCTTACTGGTAAATGAAGATTCACTCCTCCTTACTGGTAAATTAATATTCACTCCTCCTTACTGGTACATTAAGATTCACTCCTCCTTACTGGTAAATTAAGATTCACTCCTCCTTACTGGTAAATGAAGATTCACTCCTCCTTACTGGTAAATTAATATTTAGATTAGATGAGATTTAGAAGAATGATGTGTAGAACACTGTAGCCTGAGCGGAACAGCACTTTTAATTCCTCCTCCTCCTCCTCCTCTCTGATTGTGTTAGCCCCAGCTCCTCATGCCCCCCCGAGCTAACAGGGTGAGGTGACATTAGATGCGAGGGAGGGGTAGGTACCTACACAGTATCCCTGAAACTTTACACCTCCATTGGCTCCTCTCCTCCCCCGCTCCGCTTCTCCTCTCCTCCTCTCCTCCCCTGCTCCTCTTCTCTTCCCTCTCTCATCCTCTCCTCCCCCGCTCCTCTTCTCCTCCCCTGCACCGCTTCTACTCAGCTATCATCATAAGCGCAGCAGGAGCAGCTGGCCTCGGAGCAAGGGATGGAAAGAGGTGTGGAGAGAGGGATAGATAAAATAGGTGTGCCACCCTGCTAGCTCTCTATGCATCTCTCCTTATAAAAGGAGCAAGAGAGAGAGAGACAGAGAGAGACAGAGCGAGAGATCACAGAGAGGGAGAAGGAAGAGGGAGAGATCACAGAGAGAGAGAGGGAGAGAAGGGAGAGGGAGAGATCACAGAGAGGGAGAAGGAAGAGGGAGAGATCACAGAGAGAGAGAGAAGGGAGAGGGAGAGATCACAGAGAGGGAGAGAAGGGAGAGGGAGAGATCACAGAGAGAGAGAGAAGGGAGAGGGAGAGATCACAGAGAGGGAGAGAAGGGAGAGGGAGAGATCACAGAGAGAGAGAGAAGGGAGAGGGAGAGATCACAGAGAGGGAGAGAAGGGAGAGGGAGAGATCACAGAGAGGGAGAGATCACAGAGAGGGAGAGAAGGGAGAGGGAGAGATCACAGAGAGGGAGAAGGGAGAGGGAGAGATCACAGAGAGGGAGAAGGGAGAGGGAGGGAGAGATCACAGAGAGGGAGAAGGGAGAGGGAGAGATCACAGAGAGAGAGAAGGGAGAGGGAGAGATCACAGAGAGAGAGAAGGGAGAGGGAGGGAGAGATCACAGAGAGGGAGAAGGGAGAGGGAGAGATCACAGAGAGGGAGAAGGGAGAGGGAGGGAGAGATCACAGAGAGAGAGAAGGGAGAGGGAGAGATCACAGAGAGGGAGAAGGGAGAGGGAGAGATCACAGAGAGAGAGAAGGGAGAGGGAGGGAGAGATCACAGAGAGGGAGAAGGGAGAGGGAGAGATCACAGAGAGGGAGAAGGGAGAGGGAGGGAGAGATCACAGAGAGAGAGAAGGGAGAGGGAGAGATCACAGAGAGGGAGAAGGGAGAGGGAGGGAGAGATCACAGAGAGGGAGAGAAGGGAGAGGGAGAGATCACAGAGAGGGAGAGAAGGGAGAGGGAGAGATCACAGAGAGGGAGAAGGGAGAGGAGGGAGAGATCACAGGGAGAGAGAGAGAAGGGAGAGGGAGAGATCACAGAGAGGGAGAGAAGGGAGAGGGAGAGATCACAGAGAGGGAGAGAAGGGAGAGGGAGAGATCACAGAGAGGGAGAAGGGAGAGGGAGAGATCACAGAGAGGGAGAAGGGAGAGGGAGGGAGAGATCACAGAGAGAGAGAGAAGGGAGAGGGAGAGATCACAGAGAGGGAGAAGGGAGAGGGAGGGAGAGATCACAGAGAGAGAGAGAAGGGAGAGGGAGAGATCACAGAGAGAGATGAGGGAGAGAGAGAGAGAGAGAAAAAGCGGTGTTTGGCAAAAAACACATTTCTTTCCCCAGAGCTGTCGGGTGAGACAGGGATGCAGCTTGAGCCCCCCCCTCTTCAACATATATATCAACGAATTGGATAGGGCACTAGAACAGTCTGCAGCACCCGGCCTCACTCTACTAGAATCTGAAGTCAAATGTCTGCTGATGAGCTGGTGCTTCTGTCCCCAACCAAGGAGGGCCTACAGCAGCACCTAGATCTTCTGCACAGATCCTGTCAGACCTGGGCCCTGACAGTGAAGACTAAAATAATGATGTTCCTAAAAAAGGTCCAGTTGCCAGGACCACAAATACAAATTCCATCTAGACATCTGGAATGCCAGATGGAATTTGGAATGCTATTTGGCTCTAAACAGAGAGTACACAGTGGCAGAATACCTGACCACTGTGACTGACCCAAAATTAAGGAAAGCTTTGACTATGTATAGACTCAGTGAGCATTGCTATTGAGAAAGGCCGCCGTAGGCAGACCTGGCTCTCAAGAGAAGACAGGCTATGTGCATACTGCCCACAAAAGGAGGTGGAAACTGAGCTGCACTCTCTAACCCCCTGCCAAATGTATGGCCATATTAGAGACACATATTTCCCTCAGATTACACAGACCCACAAAGTGTTTGAATGCAAATCCAAGTTTGATAAACTCCCATACCGCAGTGTGCCATCACAGCAACACCATTGTAAATACAAATACAGTTTATTATCTATTTTGAAGAGAGAGAGAGAGAGAGAGAGAGAGAGAAGAGAGAGAGAGAGAAGAGAGAGAGCGAGGAGAGAGAGAGAAAGAGAGAGAGAAAGAGAGAGAGAGAGAGAGAGAGAGAGAGAGAGAGAGAGAGAGAGAAGAGAGAGAGAGAGAGAGAGAGAGAGAGAGAGAGAGAGAGAGAGAGAGAGAGAGAGAGAGAGAGAAATGTGGAGCCCATGCACTCAGCCCTACAGTGAAAACAGCAGATGGACCGATCTAAATGAGGTTCTGACTGACACTATAAATACAATGGGCGTAAACAGCTACAGAGCATAATATCATAATCTGTGGTTTGTCTCTGTGGTGGCAGACGGTGCTATTTCCCCATGTTGAGCATTGCTCTGCTGAAGTCATCCATGGAAGACGCTTAGTTTAGCATGCACCACCACAGCAACGTCAGCCCTAACACACACACACACACACACACACACACACACATCACAGCAACGTACAGCCCTGCCAGTAGCCTACGACATGCAAATCAGACTATTACTGACCCTGTCCCAAATGGCACCCCATTCCCTACATAGTGCACTACTTTTGACCAGAGCCCTGTGGGCACTATGTGGGGAATAGGATCCCATTTGGGATGTAGGTATTTTCTCCGTGTCTTCAGCAGAGAGAAAATCATTGAGATCCATATGAGCACAACTATTATTTAACCCATCTGAAATCCCTGAAGGTTTGACACCTGACAGTCCTGTAATAGCTACTGATGAAGTGTGTGTGTGTGTGTGTGTGTGTGTGAGAGAGAGAGAGTGAGAGAGAGAGCTTGAGAGAGAGAGCTTGAGAGAGAGAGAGAGAGAGAGAGAGAGAGAGAGAGAGAGAGAGAGAGAGAGAGAGAGAGAGAGAGAGAGAGAGAGAGAGAGAGAGAGAGAGAGAGAGAGAGAGAGAGAGAGAGAGAGAGAGAGAGAGAGAGAGAGAGAGAGAGAGAGAGAGAGAGAGAGAGGGAATGGATAGAGGAGAGAGAGAGAGAGAGAGAGAGGGAATGGATAGAGGAAGAGAGGAAGAGAGAGAGAGAGAGAGAGAGAGAGAGAGAGAGAGAGAGAGAGAGAGACAGAGGGAGCTGCCTCTGTTATCAGCCACTGTAATCTGGGTGTTAACAGGGACCTGGTCTGGTGATGAAATGGTTCCACTCTGGGTGTTAACAGGGACCTGGTCTGGTAATGAAATGGTTCCACTCTGGGTGTTAACAGGGACCTGGTCTGGTGATGAAATGGTTCCACTCTGGGTGTTAACAGGGACCTGGTCTGGTGATGTGAGAGTGTGTGTGTGTGTGCGTGTTTGTGTCAGGGGGATTGTTGGTAATACAAAGTGTAATGGAAGGAAGCACTCCTCTGGGACACCAGAGAGATTGGGACACATCTTTAATTCATCACACACAGACACACATGCACCCCACACAGCTAAGCTAGTGATGGGGGATGGTTTTACACATAGTCAGGACAGTGAAACGCCTGCTATATGGGGGATAATTGCACTCCTGGAAAAAGAAAAGGCACATGTTCTTGCCTTGTAGAGATTCTAGTGTTGGAGTTCATCTTTTAACAGTAGATAGTGTATGTTCAGTACAGTAGGTAGGGAGAACACAGTTGGTCCTAGGGCTATACATGTTCTGTGTGGGGCTGGGTAGGGACAGAGAGAGCCAAGTCTCTGTGCCTCTCTGTTTGATTCTGTGTGTGTCTCTCTCTGTGGAGGTCTGTGTGCTGTGCTGCTGTGGTGTGTGGTGGTGTAGTGGTGCCTGCCTGCCTGCCTGCCTGCCTGCCATCCATATGGTGAGGCTATGGGATCCAACGCCCAGGGGAGAGAGCTGCCATATGGTGGCAGGATCCAAATGCACAGATACAGACACAAACACAGTCACAGACACAGACACAGAACACAGCTACCCTGGAGAGAGGGAGAGGGGGAGAGAGAGAGGGGGGGGCAAGAGAAAGGGAGAGGGGAGAGAGAGAGAGGGGGGAGACAGAGAGAGAGGGAGGGAGGGAAATAGGGGAGAGATAAGGAGAGAGAGAGAGAGATGTCTCTGCTGCCACACAAAGAAATCCCCTGATGATGGCTGTGTGCCCATGGTTGGTTTAAATAATAAAGAAGAATATTTGAAGTGGAACTTCTTCAGAGAGTGAGGAGAAATGTCATTCCATTCTCCAGTGGAATAGAAAGACAGATGGATGAGGATGGAATGATGGAGGGTGGTGTGGGGGATGGAGAGGGAGAGGAGGTCAAAAATGACCTTCAAATCAAATTACAGAGATCATTAAAAAATGTAGCCTCCCCCTCTCTCTCCCTCTGTCTCTCTCTCTCTCTCTCTTCTTTCTCTCGCTCTCTCTCTCTCGCTCTCTCTCTTCTCTCTCTTTCTCTTCTCTCTCTCTCTCTCTCTCTCTCTCTCTCTCTCTCTCTCTCTCTCTCTCTCTCTCTCTCTCTCTCTCTCTCTCTCTCTCTCTCACACGCTCTGCCCAGATGTCAAATCTTAACAAAATACTGTGATCCTATCTGTTCTCCTCCTACAAGAATCTTATTGAATTATGCTGTAGCCAGCATATCTGTAATGACACTGCAGTCACAGTTTGTGTCCCAAATGACACCCTGTTCCCTATGGAACCCCTATGGGCCCTGGTCAAACGTAGTGCAGTAGAAAGGGGAAAGCGTGCTATTTTAGGATCCAGCCACAGTCAGACCTAGCGGGGCTCTGCTGACATTCTTTGTGCTTGATAACAACCCTCTACAAAAGGGTGATTGTGAGACGATACATCTAGAGGATTGATAGACGTAAAACGCCTCCATTAGACATCAACTACAGTACAGTATAGACATTGACTACAGGACAGTACATTAGACATTGACTACAGGACAGTACATTAGACATTGACTACAGGACAGTACATTAGACATTGACTACAGGACAGTACATTAGACATTGACTACAGGACAGTACATTAGACATTGACTACAGGACAGTACATTAGACATCGACTACAGTACAGTACATTAGACATTGACTACAGGACAGTACATTAGACAGTGACTACAGTACAGTACATTAGACATTGACTACAGGACAGTACATTAGACATTGACTACAGTACAGTACATTAGACATTGACTACAGGACAGTACATTAGACATTGACTACAGGACAGTACATTAGACATTGACTACAGGACAGTACATTAGACATCGACTACAGTACAGTACATTAGACATTGACTACAGGACAGTACATTAGACAGTGACTACAGTACAGTACATTAGACATTGACTACAGGACAGTACATTAGACATTGACTACAGTACAGTACATTAGACATTGACTACAGGACAGTACATTAGACATTGACTACAGTACAGTACATTAGACATTGACTACAGGACAGTACATTAGACATTGACTACAGTACAGTACATTAGACATCGACTACAGTACAGTACATTAGACATTGACTACAGTACAGTACTTTAGACATCGACTATAGTACAGTACATTCGACAATGACTACAGTACAGTACATTAGACATCGACTACAGTACAGTACATTAGACATTGACTACAGTACATTATACATCAACTACAGTACAGTACATTAGACATTGACTACAGTACATTATACATCAACTACAGTACAGTACATTAGACATCGACTACAGTACAGTACATTAGACATTGACTACAGTACATTATACATCAACTACAGTACAGTACATTAGACATTGACTACAGTAGAGTACATTAGACATCAACTACAGTACAGTACATTAGACATCAACTACAGTACAGTACATTTGACATTGACTACAGTACATTAGACATTGACTACAGTACAGTACATTAGACATTGACTACAGTACAGTACATTACATTAGACATTGACTACAGTACAGTATAGTATATACATTGACTACAGTACATTATAGTATATACATTGACTACAGTACAGTACATTAGACATAGACTACAGTACAGTACATTAGACCTTGACTACACTACAGTACATTAGACATCGACTACAGTACATTAGACATTGACTACAGTACAGTACATTAGACATTGACTACAGTACTTTAGACATCGACTACAGGACAGTACATTAGACATCGACTACAGTACATTAGACATCGACTACAGTACAGTATAGACATTGACTACAGGACAGTATAGACATTGACTACAGTACAGTACATTATACATCGACTACAGTACAGTACATTAGACATCGACTACAGTACAGTACATTAGACATCGACTACAGTACATTAGACATTGACTACAGTACATTAGACATTGACTACAGTACAGTACATTAGACATTGACTACAGTACTTTAGACATCGACTACAGGACAGTACATTAGACATCGACTACAGTACATTAGACATCGACTACAGTACAGTATAGACATTGACTACAGGACAGTATAGACATTGACTACAGTACAGTACATTATACATCGACTACAGTACAGTACATTAGACATCGACTACAGTACAGTACATTAGACATCGACTACAGTACATTAGACATTGACTACAGTACAGTACATTAGACATTGACTACAGTACTTTAGACATCGACTACAGGACAGTACATTAGACATCGACTACAGTACATTAGACATCGACTACAGTACAGTATAGACATTGACTACAGGACAGTATAGACATTGACTACAGTACAGTACATTATACATCGACTACAGTACAGTACATTAGACATCGACTACAGTACAGTACATTAGACATCGACCACAGTACATTAGACATTGACTACAGTACATTAGACATTGACTACAGTACATTAGACATTGACTACAGTACAGTATAGACATCGACTACAGTACATTACATTATACATCGACTACAGTACAGTACATTAGACATTGACTACAGTACAGTACATTAGACATCGACTACAGTACATTAGACATTGACTACAGTACAGTATAGACATTGACTACAGGACAGTATAGACATTGACTACAGTACAGTACATTAGACATCGACTACAGTACATTAGACATCGACTACAGTACAGTATAGACATTGACTACAGGACAGTATAGACATTGACTACAGGACAGTATAGACATTGACTACAGGACAGTATAGACATAGACTACATTTACATTACATTTACATAATTTAGCAGACGCTCTTATCCAGAGCGACTTACACATTGGTTCATTCAACTTATGATAGCCAGTGGGACAACCACCTTTTATAAAATCTTTTTTTTAAAATGCTATTCCAGGTATTCCTTAAAGAGGTGGGGTTTCAAGTTCTCCGGAAGGTGGTCAGTGACTCCGCTGTCCTGGCGTCGTGAGGGAGCTTGAACATTATAGACATTGACTACAGGACAGTATAGACATTGACTACAGGACAGTATAGACATTGACTACAGTACAGTATAGACAACGACTACAGTACAGTACATTATACATTGACTACAGTACAGTATATACATTGACTACAGTACATTAGACATTGACTACAGTACATTATACATTGACTACAGTACAGTATATACATTGACTACAGTACATTAGACATTGACTACAGTACATTATACATTGACTACAGTACAGTATATACATTGACTACAGTACATTAGACATTGACTACAGTACATTATACATTGACTACAGTACAGTATATACATTGACTACAGTACATTAGACATTGACTACAGTACAGTATATACATTGACTACAGTACATTAGACATTGACTACAGTACATTATACATTGACTACAGTACAGTATATACATTGACTACAGTACATTATACATTGACGACAGTACAGTATATACATTGACTACAGTACAGTACATTAGACATCGACTACAGTACATTATACATTGACTACAGTACAGTACATTAGACATTGACTACAGTACATTATACATTGACTACAGTACAGTATATACATTGACTACAGTACATTAGACATTGACTACAGTACATTATACATTGACTACAGTACAGTATATACATTGACTACAGTACATTAGACATTGACTACAGTACAGTATATACATTGACTACAGTACATTAGACATTGACTACAGTACATTATACATTGACTACAGTACAGTATATACATTGACTACAGTACATTATACATTGACTACAGGACAGTATAGACATTGACTACAGTACATTAGACACTGACTACAGTACAGTACATTAGACATTGACTACAGTACATTATAGACATTGACTACAGTACAGTATAGACATTGACTACAGTACATTAGACATTGACTACAGTACAGTACATTAGACACTGACTACAGTACAGTACATTAGACATTGACTACAGTACATTATAGACATTGACTACAGTACAGTATAGACATTGACTACAGTACATTAGACATTGACTACAGTACATTATAGACATTGACTACAGCACAGTATAGACATTGACTACAGTACAGTATAGACATTGACTACAGTACATTAGATGTTGACTACAGTACAGTACATTAGATGTTGACTACAGTACAGTACATTAGATGTTGACTACAGTACAGTACATTAGACATCGACTGGAGGAATGTAGTTATAATAATGCAACGGACATGATTGACATCCTGGGGTGGTTGACCATAGGGAGATATACTGTACAGTGTATAATATCATGATTTAGGTTGTGGGGTGGTTGACCATAAGGAGATATACTGTATACTGGGGCAGTGCGTTAGCCCCAACCAGGACCCAGGGATCTGTACCAAGCGATCCTAACCTCTTGTCAACAGGTTTTGTACTGAAGTTGCTCAAATGTATTTTTTTCCTGGATGGACAGCTTATGCTGTAAGAGGCGGGGTGGCCCATAGAGATATAATATACTTATTTATGTGGGGTTGGCATCCTGTGTTGTGTGTGACCTCTGACTCTGAGTACCATATGTGCCCAGCAGGCGATTCTAAGACCTCTGCTACAACACTCAGCAGTCAACACTCAGAAGTAACTGTCATCTAGAATCTTTCTCTCTCCATCTAGTCTTCTCTCCATCTAGATTCTTCTCTCCATCTAGAATCTTCTCTCCATCTAGATTCTTCGCTCCAGAATCTTCTCTCCATCTAGATTCTTCGCTCCAGAATCTTCTCTCCATCTAGAATCTTCTCTCCATCTAGAATATTTTCTCCATCTAGAATCTTCTCTCCATCTAGATTCTTCGCTCCAGAATCTTCTCTCATCTAGAATCTTCTCTCCATCTAGATTCTTCTCTCCATCTAGAATCTTTTCTCCATCTAGAATCTTCTCTCCATCTAGAATCTTCTATCCATCTAGAATCATTCTCTCCATCTAGAATCTTCTCTCAATCTAGAATCTTCTCTCCATCTAGAATCTTCTCTCCATTTAGATTATTCTCTCCATCTAGAATCTTTCTCTCTCCATCTAGAATCTTCTCTCCATTTAGATTATTCTCTCCATCTAGAATCTTTCTCTCTCCATCTAGAATCTTCTCTCCATCTAGAATCATTCTCTCCATCTAGAATCTTCTCTCAATCTAGAATCTTCTCTCCATCTAGAATCCTTCTCTCCATCTAGAATCTTCTCTCCATTTAGATTCTTCTCTCCATCTAGAATATTTCTCTCTCCATCTAGAATCTTCTCTCCATCTAGAATCTTTATCTCTCCATCTAGAATCTTCTCTCCATCTAGAATCTTCTCTCATTTAGATTCTTCTCTCCATCTAGAATCTTTCTCTCTCCATCTAGAATCTTCTCTCCATCTAGAATCCTTCTCTCCATCTAGAATCTTCTCTCCATTTAGATTCTTCTCTCCATCTAGAATCTTTCTCTCTCCATCTAGAATCTTCTCTCCATCTAGAATCTTCTCTCCATTTAGATTATTCTCTCCATCTAGAATCTTCTCTCCATCTAGAATCTTCTCTCCATTTAGATTCTTCTCTCCATCTAGAATCTTTCTCTCTCCATCTAGATTCTTCTCTCCATCTAGATTCTTCTCTCCATCTAGAATCTTTCTCTCTCCATCTAGAATCTTCTCTCCATCTAGAATCTTCTCTCCATCTAGAATCTTTCTCTCTCCATCTAGAATCTTCTCTCCATCTAGAATCTTCTCTCCATTTAGATTATTCTCTCCATCTAGAATATTCTCTCCATCTAGAATCTTCTCTCCATTTAGATTCTTCTCTCCATCTAGAATCTTTCTCTCTCCATCTAGATTCTTCTCTCCATCTAGATTCTTCTCTCCATCTAGAATCTTTCTCTCTCCATCTAGAATCTTCTCTCCATCTAGAATCTTCTCTCCATCTAGAATCTTCTCTCCATTTAGATTCTTCTCTCCATCTAGAATCTTTCTCTCTCCATCTAGAATCATTCTCTCCATCTAGAATCTTCTCTCCATTTAGATTCTTCTCTCCATCTAGAATATTTCTCTCTCCATCTAGAATCTTCTCTCCATTTAGATTCTTCTCTCCATCTAGAATCTTTCTCTCTCCATCTAGAATCTTCTCTCCATCTAAAATCTTCTCTCCATTTAGATTCTTCTCTCCATCTAGAATCTTTCTCTCTCCATCTAGAATCTTCTCTCCATTTAGATTATTCTCTCCATCTAGAATCTTTCTCTCTCCATCTAGAATCTTCTCTCCATCTAGAATCTTCTCTCCATTTAGATTCTTCTCTCCATCTAGAATATTTCTCTCTCCATCTAGAATCTTCTCTCCATCTAGATTTGAATTATTTCTCATACTATATATGTTTCCTCTTGTACCTTCTCTTTTACTCTTTTGCATTCTCCCCATCCTCTCTCAGCCTCGTAGCTGGACTTTGTGGTGCTTTCCTCTGCCTGGAGGAGATAGATCAGCTGAGGACTCACAGAGGTTTATAGGGATGCATCCATAATAACACCCTATTCCCTCTAGATACGGCACACTTTCTTCTCATCTTCTTATCTCGTGCGAAGGAAGATACTCAACTCTCCTTCCCTATCACTCCTCCCCCCACTCCCTCCTTCTCCTCTCCCCCTTGTGAATGAGATACAGTGACTGATTAAAGCTTCATTCTCCCTCACGCAGAGGATAACAAAAAGACAGCTTTAGGATGTGGAGGATCTATTTCTCTGATGGTACAGCTAGTCTATATAACAGCTACACTATAGTCACTATAGTCTCTGTGCACCACGTTAGACTGTCAGCAGCACAGCTTTCACTATAGTCTATATGCACCACGTTAGACTGTCAACACAGCTTTCACTATAGACTATATGCACCACGTTAGACTGTCAACACAGCTTTCACTATAGTCTATATGCACCACGTTAGACTGTCAACACAGCTTTCACTATAGTCTATATGCACCACGTTAGACTGTCAACACAGCTTTCACTATAGTCTATATGCACCACGTTAGACTGTCAACACAGCTTTCACTATAGTCTATATGCACCACGTTAGACTGTCAGCACAGCTTTCACTAAAGTCTATATGCACCACGTTAGACTGTCAACACAGCTTTCACTATAGTCTATATGCACCACGTTAGACTGTCAGCAGCACAGCTTTCACTATAGTCTATATGCACCACGTTAGACTGTCAACACAGCTTTCACTATAGTCTATATGCACCACGTTAGACTGTCACAGCACAGCTTTCACTATAGTCTATATGCACCACGTTAGACTGTCAACACAGCTTTCACTATAGTCTATATGCACCACGTTAGACTGTCAGCAGCACAGCTTTCACTATAGTCTATATGCACCACGTTAGACTGTCAACACAGCTTTCACTATAGTCTATATGCACCACGTTAGACTGTCAGCAGCACAGCTTTCACTATAGTCTATATGCACCACGTTAGACTGTCAACACAGCTTTCACTATGGTGGAGGGTGTAAGTGCTTTCCAAAGGGATGATTCATCTCTGAGTACACCCTGTCATGGAGGGCTAGCCTCAGCTGCTAACTTATGAACCATTAGAGCGAGTGGTGGTGGCTTTAAAGAGGGGTCCACTTGGTTTTTACAACACACACACACACACACACACACACACACACACACACACACACACACACACACACACACACACACACACACACACACACACACACACACACACACACACACACACACACACACACACAAACACCTTAGTGAGAAACTGAGGGATTCTACAACCCCAGTGAACCAGTGAAGGGTGTATGGACCCGGCGGGCGAGAAACTCTGATCTCATTTATATTTTTTATGACTTACAAGGAGAAACACTTTATGATAACACACAACAATAGTCTCTGGTAGGGTGATGGAGGGACTGAGCCAACCTTTAGAGGATATATGGACTGAGCTAGCCTTTAGAGGATATATGGACTGAGCTAGCCTTTAGAGGATATATGGACTGAACAAGCCTTTAGGGGATATATGGACTGAACAAGCCTTTAGGGGATATATGGACTGAGCTAGCCTTTAGGGGATATATGGACTGAGCTAGCCTTTAGAGGATATATGGACTGAGCCAACCTTTAGAGGATATATGGACTGAGCTAGCCTTTAGGGGATATATGGACTGAGCTAGCCTTTAGGGGATATATGGACTGAGCTAGCCTTTAGAGGATATATGGACTGAGCTAGCCTTTAGAGGATATATGGACTGAGCCAACCTTTAGAGGATATATGGACTGAGCTAGCCTTTAGGGGATATATGGACTGAGCCAACCTTTAGAGGATATATGGACTGAGCTAGCTTTTAGAGGATATATGGACTGAGCTAGCCTTTAGGGGATATATGGACAGAACTAGCCTTTAGGGGATATATGGACTGAGCTAGCCTTTAGGGGATATATGGACTGAGCTAGCCTTTAGAGGATATATGGACTGAGCTAGCCTTTAGGGGATATATGGAATGAGCTAGCCTTTAGGGGATATATGGACTGAGCTAGCCTTTAGAGGATATATGGACTGAGCTAGTCTTTAGGGGATGTATGGACTGAGCTAGTCTTTAGGGGATGTATGGACTGAGCTAGCCTTTAGGGGATATATGGACTGAGCTAGCCTTTAGGGGATGTATGGACTGAACTAGCCTTTAGGGGAAATATGGACTGAATTGGACTCAACTATTTCTCATTCTTTATCCATTAACTCATATAGGCTAGTAGTCATACTGGTTTCTGAAAACAGTTTATCTATGTGAAGTCATTGCATTGGGTGTGAATGTGAGAAATATACACTGAGTGTACAAAACATTAGGAACACCTCAGAACAGCCTCAATTCGTCAAGGCATGGACTCTACAAGGTGTCTAATGCGTTCCACAGCGATGCTGGCCCATGTTGACTCCAATGCGTCCCACAGTTGTGTCAAGTTGGCTTGATGTCCTTTGGGTGGTGGACCATTCTTAATACACACGGGAAACGGTTGAGCATGAACCCAATCCCCCCGCCCCAGCAGTGTTGCAGTTCTTGACACACTCAAACCGGTGTGCCTGGCATCTACTACCATACCCAATTCAAATATTTTGTCTTGCCCATTCACTCTCTGAATGGCCACACATACACAATCCATGTCTCAATTGTCTCAAGGCTTAAAAATCCTTCTTTAACCTGTCTTCTCCCCTTCATCTGTCACCACAGCTTTCACCATACTCTCTGTGCTGAATGAAGTGGATTTAACAAGTGACATCAATAAGGGATCATAGCTTTCACCTGGATTCACCTGGTCAGTCTATGTTATGAAAAGATCAGTGTATATATAGCCATATATAGACGTGAGAAACATATAAATGTGAGAAACACCAGAGCCATAGATATATATATAGAAATATATCATATAGCCTATAGAAATATATCATATAGCCTATGAAATATATGTATTTGAGAAACCAAAGCCAAACCCTGGCTTTCTCTGTGATCATCATATCATTTTCAGAGGATCATCATATCATTTTCAGAGGAAGGACACAGTGACATTGGGGTGTTGGGGATTTGGCGGGGTGGGGGGGGGATGGGTGTGGTTGGGGGCTACTCCTCGCTCCCCTCCCCCCACTGAGGAAACATATCTGCTGGGTTGAACCCTACCTCCCCTCCCCTCTGTCAGGAGTTCCCATGTTACCAGACAGCAGTGATTGTCTCCTAATGAATTCACTGAATACTAATCAGACAGAGCAGGGACAGGGACAGGGGAGGGGCCAGGTTGGACTGACAGACTGACAGAGAGTATGGAGGGAAGGTCACGGAGATTGGTCTCTGTCAGAATGTATGGAGGTAAATCAATGCTTTGAGCATGTAGAATAGATTTGTAGTTTTAAACACAATTTGCGAGTATGTAACTGATTAGTTGTGAACATTAAAAAAAAACAATTTGTAATTGTATCACATTCGTAAACTTGTAACTGAATATTTGCGAGCAATAATTGCATCTGTACACCAACCCACGCTCAGAAGCTCTTGGAGGTGGGACCTGTTTCTTCTGACCAATCAGATGAGGTTTTCATAGACCAGTATATCCTATACTGGTTGTTTGGTGACAGCTCACATGGGCTGTGTTGTCTGGCGCAACCACCTGTCAATTCACGACGTGCCAAGTTACCACTTGCCCAATGTCCACCAAAGAAGCCCAGCAGTTAGCTGTCATGGGGTAAGTTTAAATGTCTTTCTTTTTTAGCTACCGAAATCGATTAGGTAAAGTTATTTTGCAAACTATTTTAAAGCTATTTTTAAGCTAGCTATCTTGATTCTGTAATGAGCCATAGTCATTAATCAAAGGGCAGTAGATACAGATTCACAGAATGCAGTCAATGTCAGAGCTAAACAAATAATTATTGCTTCTGCTTAAACTCTAGATCTAACTGGGTGATCAATAAATCATGGGATTTATGTCAGTTGTTAGGCCTTAGTAGGTGAATGATTACTTTTCTAATGATTTGCGCAATGTCCTCCAAAGAAGCCCAGCTGTTAGCTGTCATGGCGGGTACGTTTAATGTCCTCCAAATAAGCCCAGCTGTTAGCTGTCATGGCGGGTACGTTTAATGTCCTCCAAAGAAGCCTAGCTGTCATGGCGGGTACGTTTAATGTCCTCCAAAGAAGTCCAGCTGTTAGCTGTCATGGCGGGTACGTTTAATGTCCTCCAAAGAAGCCTAGCTGTCATGGTGGGTACGTTTAATGTCCTCCAAAAAAGCCCAGCTGTTAGCTGTCATGGCGGGTACGTTTAATGTCCTCCAAAGAAGCCTAGCTGTCATGGCGGGTACGTTTAATGTCCTCCAAAAAAGCCCAGCTGTTAGCTGTCATGGCGGGTACGTTTAATGTCCTCCAAAGAAGCCTAGCTGTCATGGCGGGTACGTTTAATGTCCTCCAAAGAAGCCCAGCTGTTAGCTGTCATGGCGGGTACGTTTAATGTCCTCCAAAGAAGCCTAGCTGTCATGGCGGGTACGTTTAATGTCCTCCAAAGAAGCCCAGCTGTTAGCTGTCATGGCGGGTACGTTAAATGTCCTCCAAAGAAGCCCAGCTGTTAGCTGTCATGGCGGGTACGTTTAATGTCCTCCAAAGAAGCCTAGCTGTCATGGCGGGTACGTTTAATGTCCTCCAAAGAAGTCCAGCTGTTAGCTGTCATGGCGGGTACGTTTAATGTCCTCCAAAGAAGCCTAGCTGTCATGGTGGGTACGTTTAATGTCCTCCAAAAAAGCCCAGCTGTTAGCTGTCATGGCGGGTACGTTTAATGTCCTCCAAAGAAGCCTAGCTGTCATGGCGGGTACGTTTAATGTCCTCCAAAAAAGCCCAGCTGTTAGCTGTCATGGCGGGTACGTTTAATGTCCTCCAAAGAAGCCTAGCTGTTAGCTGTCATGGCGGGTACGTTTTAAAGGCGTGTAACGCTAACATGACCTGACGGAAAACATGACCTGATAGCCTAATCACAGCCCCACTAGTCCATAGATCCTATGGGTCCTATACAGCCCCACTAGTCCATAGATCCTATGGGTCCTATACAGCCCCACTAGTCCATAGATCCTATGGGTCCTATACAGCACCACTAGTCCATAGATCCTATGGGTCCTATACAGCCCCACTAGTCCATAGATCCTATGGGTCCTATACAGCCCCACTAGTCCATAGATCCTATGGGTCCTATACAGCCCCACTAGTCCATAGATCCTATGGGTCCTATACAGCACCACTAGTCCATAGATCCTATGGGTCCTATACAGCACCACTAGTCCATAGATCCTATGGGTCCTATACAGCACCACTAGTCCATAGATCCTATGGGTCCTAATCACAGCCCCACTAGTCCATAGATCCTATGGGTCCTATACAGCCCCACTAGTCCATAGATCCTATGGGTCCTATACAGCACCACTAGTCCATAGATCCTATGGGTCCTATACAGCACCACTAGCCCATAGATCCTATGGGTCCTATACAGCACCACTAGTCCATAGATCCTATGGGTCCTATACAGCACCACTAGTCCATAGATCCTATGGGTCCTATACAGCACCACTAGTCCATAGATCCTATGGGTCCTATACAGCACCACTAGTCCATAGATCCTATGGGTCCTATACAGCCCCACTAGCCCATAGATCCTATGGGTCCTATACAGCACCACTAGTCCATAGATCCTATGGGTCCTATACAGCACCACTAGTCCATAGATCCTATGGGTCCTATACAGCCCCACTAGCCCATAGATCCTATGGGTCCTATACAGCACCACTAGTCCATAGATCCTATGGGTCCTAATCACAGCCCCACTAGTCCATAGATCCTATGGGTCCTATACAGCACCACTAGTCCATAGATCCTATGGGTCCTAATCACAGCCCCACTAGTCCATAGATCCTATGGGTCCTATACAGCCCCACTAGTCCATAGATCCTATGGGTCCTAATCACAGCCCCACTAGTCCATAGATCCTATGGGTCCTATACAGCACCACTAGTCCATAGATCCTATGGGTCCTAATCACAGCCCCACTAGTCCATAGATCCTATAGGTCCTATACAGCACCACTAGTCCATAGATCCTATAGGTCCTAATCACAGCACCACTAGTCCATAGATCCTATGGGTCCTATACAGCAGCTGGGAACTATCCCCTGACAGACAACCCCCCTGGTGAAGGCTTTGTTCTGAAACGCCTTGTGAAGTTATAGTGACATAATAACAGCAATGTAAATATGGCTTTGGGAGCGAGTAGCAACACCTACAGTTTCCTCTGTAGTGACAGCTTGGCAGTTTGGCAGCTTGGCAGTTTGGCAGCTTGGCAGTTTGGCAGCTTGGCAGCTTGGCAGCTTGGCAGTTTGGCAGCTTGGCAGTTTGGCAGCTTTGCAGGTTGGCAGCTTGGCAGTTTTACAGTTGGCAGTTTTACAGTTGGCAGCGTGGCAGTTGGCAGTTTTATAGTTGGCAGCTTGGCAGCTTGGCAGTTTTGCAGTTGGCAGTTTTCCAGTTGACAGTTTGGCTCCAGTCAAACAAGCTTTTCCACAGGCTGTAGATGTCTGCTGCCATTTTCTCACGGTGTGCACTCGGTTCGCAAAATTACAGCCGGCTCTCTGTTTGGAGCAGGGGTGTCAAATTGGGTGTGGCAGGATATGGCAGTACCCTAACTCAACGCCAACCATTTTAAAAATTAGGCTACTAATATTCCAATCCAGTCTTTAGTGGTATAAGAGGGTGACTAGGACCATGCCGATGCCAGGGAGTGGGCGGGAAGGATGGATGGCTGACTTGATGGAGAGCTCATTGATGCAGCAGCAGGGGGCAGCGTGACTTATTCTCAAAACAGTGCAAGAGGTAAAGATGGCTCTGGTAGATGGCTTTGGCTGAGTAACTGCTAAACTAGAGGTTTAATCCCGGTGCTGAGCTAGGGCATAGCAGCTAATATTCTTGGATGTTGTTTGTAGAATGTTAAGTCTCCTATTGACTGAGGTGAAAATGGCTGGAGTCAATTTAGCTTGTTTTGGCTGTTCTCCAAAGTGCATTGTAGAGTTTTTAAATAGTGTAGAAATGCAGTAAATGAGATTAAATGTTTTTGTTTTTTAATCACTTTGCCATACCCTAGGTTTAGCTGAAATGACGCCCCCTGGTTCTGAGGTATTCTCGGCTAGCGTACGCTAATGGTGTGTCAGAGCCTCTACATCGCTCTCTTTATAGCCAAGCGTTCCCTTACACTAATACAGCAGAGCCTGATGATGGAGTCCAGATGTTTCTAGAAGGAATGTGTGCTGTAATGGTCTATGGCGTTACAAACAGAGATGTTAGGCCGACCGCCATGGCTCCGCCCTGTTTTACCAGTTACCAGGGTTCTCAGCTCTCTTGTGTTTTCAGAACCACATTACTTCACGACCTTGAATGCTCTATTTATTCTGGGTTTTGTCTGGTAAACCAATGTGGAGATGGAAAGTCAAGATGGCTGACTGTTACAGTATAAAGTAATACAACAGAATTGTCACTGGATTGAACGAGTGAGTATGGGACAGAGACAGGAAGGACAGTCAACCAACTGATTAAAGCCAATAGGGGAGTCTTCAAGCAGATTGCATGCTTGTTCGTCATTCACTAACTTTTGACTGGGTTGTTTGATTGTTACTGAGGTACACCAAAGACCCTGAGGTTGTGTTGACATAGATTTGGAAATCTGTTTGTTTTAGTTTGCTTCAGGACATCAACAAGAGTGACTGGGCATGTGTCCCCAATAGCACCCTATTCCCTATATAGTGCACTACTTTTGATGAAAGCCCTATGGGCCCTGCTTCAAAGTAGTGCACTGCCATTTGGGACGTGACCTGGATCAGATGGTTAGATAAATCCAATGGTGTCTCTCCCATGACCTCATAACCCTCAGCTTGAGTGAAACCACCTGTCAAAACACACGTCAGTCATCACCTTCTGACGGAGAAACCAACATAAACGACCTGGAAAGTCTTTCTCTTTCTCTATCTCTCTCTCTATCTCTCTCTCTTTTTTCTTTCTCACTCACTCACTCACTCACTCACTCACTCACTCACTCACTCACTCACTCACTCACTCACTCACTCTCACTCACTCACTCACTCACTCACTCATATTATATTATATACTCACGCACTCACTCACTCTCATAGAACAACCAAACCCACAAATATGTCAATTCTGGATAAAGAAAGAAGATGAGATGAAAGCCTAAGGTCTGCCTGAGGCCATTTCCAAACCGAAGACTTTCCAGGTAGAGAATGAATGAAGAACCATAGATCTTATCTCCCCAACTCAACATACAGGTTATGGGACTGGTTTTGTAACGGCAGAGAAAGGGCCTGTCCCAAATGGCACCCTATTCTCTACCTAGTGCACTACTTTTGACCAGAGCCCTATGGATCCTGGTCAAAAGTAGTGCACTATATAGGGAATAGGGTGCCATTCAGAAAGCCATGAAAACCACTGGAATTATATACAGTGCATTCGGAAAGTATTCAGACCCCTTGACTTTTTCCACATTTTGTTACGTTACAGTCTTCTTCTAAAATTGAGTAAATATATATATTTTTATCAATCTACACACAATACTCCATAATGCCAAAGTGAAAACAGGTTTTTAGAAATGTTTGCCTATTTTATTACAAATAATAAACAGAAATACCTTATTTACATAAGTATTCAGACCCTTTGCTGTGAGACTCGAAATTGAGCTCAGGTGCATCCTGTTTCCATTGATCATCCTTGAGATGTTTCTACAACTTGATTGGAGTCCATCTGTGAAAAAACTCAATTGATTGGACATGATTTGGAAAGGCACACACCTGTCTATATAGGGTCCCACAGTTGACATTGCATGTCAGAGCAAAATCCAAGCCATGAGGTCAAAGGAATTGTCCGTAGAGCTCCGAAACAGGATTGTGCCAAGGCACAGATCTGGAGAAGGGTACCAAAACATTTCTGCAGTATTGAAGGTCCCCAAGAACACAGTGGCCTCCATCATTCTTAAATGGAAGAAGTTTGGAACCACCAAGACTCTTCCTTGAGCTGGCTGCCCAGCCAAACTGAGCAATCGGGGAGAAGGGCCTTGGTCAGGGAGGTGACCAAGAACCCGATGGTCACTCTGACAGAGCTCCAGAGTTCCTCTGTGGAGATGGGAGAACCTTCCAGAAGGACAACCATCTCTGCAGCACTCCACCAATCAGGCCTTTATGGTAGAGTGGCCAGACGGAAGCCACTCCTCAGTACAAGGCACATGACAGGCCGCTTGGAGTTTTCCAAAAGGCACCTAAAGGACTCTCAGACCATGAGAAACAAGATTCTCTGGTCTGATGAAACCAAGATTGAACTCTTTGGCCTGAATGCCAAGCGTCACATCTGGAGGAAACCTGGCACCATCCCTACGGTGAAGCATGTTGGTGAACCAGATGTTTTTGCTTTGTCATTATGGGGTATTGTGTGTAGATTTATGAGAATATTATTTTTTTAGAATGAGGCTGTAACGTAACAAAATGTGGAAAAAGTCAAAGGGTCTGAACACTTTCCGAATGCACTGTATCTCAGTTCACATAGATACAATACTACCTCATTAGATAATGGATGCCTGGAGAAGTGGACAAGTGCCATTGTGTGTTTGTATAAATGCACACAGCTTAGTTTATTTGTTCACATATAAACTGCGTCCCAAATGGCATCCTATCTGTCCCAGTTAGATTAGCAGAGGACTGAAGCTCTAGTGGTATTTCTATGGCAGATCTATCTGTCCCGGTTAGATTAGCAGAGGACTGAAGCTCTAGTGGTATTTCTATGGCAGATCTATCTGTCCCGGTTAGATTAGCAGTTACAGTGGGGAAAAAAAGTATTTAGTCAGCCACCAATTGTGCAAGTTCTCCCACTTAAAAAGATGAGAGAGGCCTGTGATTTTCATCATAGGTACACGTCAACTATGACAGACAAATTGAGAATTTTTTTTCCAGAAAATCACATTATAGGATTTTTTATGAATTTATTTGCAAATTATGGTGGAAAATAAGTATTTGGTCACCTACAAACAAGCAAGATTTCTGGCTCTCACAGACCTGTAACTTCTTCTTTAAGAGGCTCCTCTGTCCTCCACTCGTTACCTGTATTAATGGCACCTGTTTGAACTTGTTATCAGTATAAAAGACACCTGTCCACAACCTCAAACAGTCACACTCCAAACTCCACTATGGCCAAGACCAAAGAGCTGTCAAAGGACACCAGAAACAAAATTGTAGACCTGCACCAGGCTGGGAAGACTGAATCTGCAATAGGTAAGCAGCTTGGTTTGAAGAAATCAACTGTGGGAGCAATTATTAGGAAATGGAAGACATACAAGACCACTGATAATCTCCCTCGATCTGGGGCTCCACACAAGATCTCACCCTGTGGGGTCAAAATGATCACAAGAACGGTGAGCAAAAATGCCAGAACCACCTAGTGGACCTAGTGAATGACCTGCATAGAGCTGGGACCAAAGTAACAAAGCCTACCATCAGTAACACACTACGCCGCCAGGGACTCAAATCCTGCAGTGCAAGACGTGTTCCCCTGCTTAAGCCAGTACATGTCCAGGCCCGTCTGAAGTTTGCTAGAGTGCATTTGGATGATCCAGAAGAGGATTGGGAGAATGTCATATGGTCAGATGAAACCAAAATAGAACCTTTTGGTAAAAACTCAACTCGTCGTGTTTGGAGGACAAAGAATGCTGAGTTGCATCCAAAGAACACCATACCTACTGTGAAGCATGGGGTGGAAACATCATGCTTTGGGGCTGTTTTTCTGCAAAGGGACCAGGACGACTGATCCGTGTAAAGGAAAGAATGAATGGGGCCATGTATCGTGAGATTTTGAGTGAAAACCTCCTTCCATCAGCAAGGGCATTGAAGATGAAACGTGGCTGGGTCTTTCAGCATGACAATGATCCCAAACACACTGCCCGGGCAACGAAGAAGTGGCTTCGTAAGAAGCATTTCAAGGTCCTGGAGTGGCCTAGCCAGTCTCAGATCTCAACCCCATAGAAAATCTTTGGAGGGAGTTGAAAGTCCGTGTTGCCCAGTGACAGCCCCAAAACATCACTGATCTAGAGGAGATCTGCATGGAGGAATGGGCCAAAATACCAGCAACAGTGTGTGAAAACCTTGTGAAGACTTACAGAAAACGTTTGACCTGTGTCATTGCCAACAAAGGGTATATAACAAAGTATTGAGAAACTTTTGTTATTGACCAAATACTTATTTTCCACCATAATTTGCAAATAAATTCATAAAAAATCCTACAATGTGATTTTCTGGATTTATTTTTCTCATTTTGTCTGTCATAGTTGACGTGTACCTATGATGAAAATTACAGGCCTCTCTCATATTTTTAAGTGGGAGAACTTGCACAATTGGTGGCTGACTAAATACTTTTTTTCCCCACTGTAGATTCCCTCACTTCACTCTCAGCATTGAGCTTCCCTCTCTTCCTATGTGCATTGAGCTTCCCTCTCTTCCTATGTGCATTGAGCTTCCCTCTCTTCCCATGTGCATTGAGCTCCCTCTCTTCCTATGTGCATTGAGCTTCCCTCTCTTCCTATGGGCATTGAGCTTCCCTCTCTTCCTATGGGCATTGAGCTTCCCTCTCTTCCTATGGGCATTGAGCTTCCCTCTCTTCCTATGGGCATTGAGCTTCCCTCTCTTCCTATGGGCATTGAGCTTCCCTCTCTTCCTATGGGCATTGAGCTTCCCTCTCTTCCTATGGGCATTGAGCTTCCCTCTCTTCCTATGGGCATTGAGCTTCCCTCTCTTCCTATGGGCATTGAGCTTCCCTCTCTTCCCATGTGCATTGAGCTCCCTCTCTTCCTATGTGCATTGAGCTTCCCTCTCTTCCTATGGGCATTGAGCTTCCCTCTCTTCCTATGGGCATTGAGCTTCCCTCTCTTCCTATGGGCATTGAGCTTCCCTCTCTTCCTATGGGCATTGAGCTTCCCTCTCTTCCTATGGGCATTGATCTTCCCTCTCTTTCTATGTGCATTGAGCTTCCCTCTCTTCCCTCTCTCTGCATTGAGCTTCCCAGGCAGGTCCTGGGAAATATGCTGACCCCCTGCAAGATGACTGCTCCGCCATGAGACATACCCTTATATCCTTCTATAGAGTATGCCAATATTCCTTTGAACTTCTTTATTTTTTACATCCAGTGCATCAGAGATGAGATTTAAGGCTTTTAACGCAAATAAAAGAGTGAGTGGAGGGAGGGGAACTGTCAAAAAGAAGGAAAGGATTCTCTCTCTCTCGCTCTCTCTCTCTCTCTCTCTCTCTCTCTCTCTCTCTCTCTCTGTCTCTCTGTCTCTGCTCTCTGTCTCTGTCTGTCTGTCTCTGTCTGTCTGTCTCTGCTGTCTGTCTCTGCTCTCTGTCTCTGTCTCTCTCTCTCTCTCTCTCTCTCTCTCTCTCTCTCTCTCTCTCTCTCTCTCTCTCTCTCTCTCTCTCTCTCTCTCTCTCTCTCTCTCTCTCTCTCTGTCTGTCTGTCTGTCTGTCTGTCTGTCTGTCTGTCTGTCTTCTCTCTCTCTCTCTTCTCTCTCTCTCTCTCTCTCTCTCTCTCTCTCTCTCTCTCTCTCTCTCCCCCCTGCAGCAGTGAAATGAAACCGTCAACTAAAATGTCTTAGCTTCTAGATAATGAGGACATTTTGTTGATCTTTGTTTCTCCCGAGAGACCATGGCTTGTGTCTGAGGTCGTTCTATGTTTGTTAGCTCACTTTGTTGTAGTTCTAACACTGACATTACAGGAGGTCATTGGTGTCTGTTAGCTACTTCATTCCTAAGATTCTAGTGGAAGCAAAGGATTGTTTAGCGGATGCTTTGATGGTTAGTATTCTCTCACTGACATTACATAAAGTCCTTTATGTCTGTTAGCTACTTCAGCAAAGGAGTGTTTTCAGTTTCTAAATTTTTTTATGGAAGGCTAGAAGAGAGAGAGAGGGACATTTGAGGAATGGGAGAAGAGACAGGGACATTTGAGGAATGGGAGAAGAGAGAATCTCACAGGCTCTGCTACATTCTCTCTCTCCTCTTCTTTCTTCTCAAGATGTTTTTGAAAGTTTTCCTATTTGACTTCTCGTCTTACTGCAAACAAAGGAGGGGGAGGGCGGGCCACACACAGCACACACTCTCAAACACGCATTCAGAAACACGCACATACACACACACACGCCCGTACACACATGTACAAACACACACACACACACAATTTGTGTCCAATTTTTTTCCGAGTTTAGAAGAAGTGTTGTGAACTAAGGTCTGGAGCAGACAGACAGGACATGGTTGAAGTCACAGAGAAGGTCTCTGACCTTGGCGACTCAGACGTTGAGTCCCAAATGGCACCCTATTCCCTATATAGTGCACTACTTTTGACCAGGGCCCGTAGGAACCTGAGGCTCTCTGAAGACTAAAGCCTCTCCATTTCCATGAAAGGTTCTTCCTATTAGTCAACACATTTATAAAAATGTCCTCTTTTTATTATGAGGTGTGAGATCATTGAGCTAAATCCTTTGTAGCATGAAGAAAGAAAGCTAACCGTCAGGTAGATGGATCATCACGCACAAAGTGCACCCTATTTCCTATATAGTGCACTACATAGGGAATAGGGTACCATAGTGCACTTCATAGGGAATAGGGTACCATAGTGCACTTCATAGGGAATAGGGTACCATAGTGCACTTCATAGGGAATAGGGTACCATAGTGCACTACATAGGGAATAGGGTACCATAGTGCACTTCATAGGGAATAGGGTACCATAGTGCACTACATAGGGAATAGGGTACCATAGTGCACTACATAGGGAATAGGGTACCATAGTGCACTTCATAGGGAATAGGGTACCATAGTGCACTTCATAGGGAATAGGGTACCGTAGTGCACTTCATAGGGAATAGGGTACCGTAGTGCACTTCATAGGGAATAGGGTACCATAGTGCACTTCATAGGGAATAGGGTACCATAGTGCACTTCATAGGGAATAGGGTACCATAGTGCACTTCATGGGAATAGGGTACCATAGTGCACTTCATAGGGAATAGGGTACCATAGTGCACTTCATAGGGAATAGGTACCGTAGTGCACTTCATAGGGAATAGGGTACCGTAGTGCACTTCATAGGGAATAGGGTACCATAGTGCACTTCATAGGGAATAGGGTACCATAGTGCACTTCATAGGGAATAGGGTACCATAGTGCACTTCATAGGGAATAGGGTACCATAGTGCACTTCATAGGGAATAGGGTACCATAGTGCACTACATAGGGAATAGGGTACCATAGTGCACTTCATAGGGAATAGGGTACCGTTTGGGAGACAACCGTTGTTGATTATCAACCGTTCCATATGCTCCTGCAGTACACACTGTATTATCCATCATGTTGTTATTGATGGCCCATTGATGGCCCATTCCTACAGTACACACTGTATTATCCATCATGTTGTTATTGATGGCCCATTGATGGCCCATTCCTACAGTACACACTGTATTATCCATCATGTTGTTATTGATGGCCCATTGATGGCCCATTCCTACAGTACACACTGTATTATCCATCTGTTGTTATTGATGGCCCATTGATGGCCCATTCCTACAGTACACACTGTATTATCCATCATGTTGTTATTGATGGCCCATTGATGGCCCATTCCTACAGTACACACTGTATTATCCATCATGTTGTTATTGATGGCCCATTGATGGCCCATTCCTACAGTACACACTGTATTATCCATCATGTTGTTATTGATGGCCCATTCTCAGTGCCCAGTGAAGGACACGTTTAATTTCCTCTTGTAATTGGCCTGTTCGTTAATGACCGTCTGGCTGGTAAACTGGAGATGATTCATTAAGTGCTTGATTAGATAAGCCCTGGGGTTTGCGTCCTAAATGGATCCCCTATTCCCTATGTAGTGCACTACTTTTGACCAGCACTACTTTTGACCAGAGCCATATTTAGTGAATAGGGTGCAATTTGGGACACATTCCTGGTATTGACAGACAGGAGGCCTGGAGAACGAAAAGGGCTGAAAACAGATCAATATGACAGAAGCTGCTCTTTACGACCTGGTCCAGGGAGGGAGGGAGGGAGGGAGGGAGGGATGGAGGAATGAAGAAGAGAGAAATGGAGAGCGAGAGGTCAGAAGGTCAGGGGGAGGCATGGAGGGTGACAGGACTGACATGAGGGCATGGTACAAATTGAGCCTGTGTCTCTGTCACCATCACTCCCGTGGGAACAGACCATCAACAGAAGAGACTACCAGTGTGTTTCCATAGCAGACAGACTGCCAGTGTGTTTCCATAGCAGACAGACTGCCAGTGTGTTTCCATAGCAGACAGACTGCCAGTGTGTTTCCATAGCAGACAGACTACCAGTGTGTTTCCATAGCAGACAGACTGCCAGTGTGTTTCCATAGCAGACAGACTGCCAGTGTGTTTCCATAGCAGACAGACTACCAGTGTGTTTCCATAGCAGACAGACTGCCAGTGTGTTTCCATAGCAGACAGACTGCCAGTGTGTTTTGTGATGTCACGAGAGGCTACACAGCTTTCAGCGGGATTGCTCAAGTAGTGCAAGGAGACCAGGTTCAACCAAAACAAGGATTTTATTAAAGGTCTTGGGAAACTAACGAAAGTATAACACAATTCTGTTCTCTGGTGGCTCTTTAAGGGTTAACAGTTCAGGGATGTCTCTTCCACATCCAAAATCATAACTCTCCCTCGCTCAAATAACTTTTCCCCAGTCTTACTGTATTCCACGTTGCAGCTAGTGGCCAACCCAGCAAAACGTCCTTCCAAATGTCCCACACGTATTTCCACAGGTGCATATATCCAAAGGTGAGTATTTCCCAAAGGTAAGTATCTCCAAATCCTTATATTCCTCATGGAAGTGGGACGTGCAGCACTCTTGTCCTCCAGAGAGCCCAGGTTGGAGACTGTGTCTCTTCACTTCCCCCAAACCTTCAGCTCATCAGCTCCTCATTTGTTTCAGCTGCGTGGGAAGATTGGCCATAGAGGGGTGGAGTTCCCGACCATACCAGCAGATGGAGCCATAGCTGTCTGGGTTTGCAGCCACCTCAGGGGGATGTAACGTCCCTCCAGGACACAGCCTCCGTGACATCACACATCCCCTCTCGGGACCGACGTCCTCGTCGGGGTAAAGGCAGCGAAGAAGGCATCACGCCGGGAGAGGGCGTCCGCATTGCCGTGGTGCTTGCCAGACTGCTCTCTCTTCAACTCCTCCAACTCTAGGACCAGGGACTCAGCCTCCTGTTGTCTCTCCTTGAGTTTCTTACTGAAGCATCAGCCTTGGTTTTAGCAGAGTTTAGCTTCTGTTGAGCAGCTTTCAGTTCCTTCTCTCTCTCTGCCTCCGCATTCTTCATCTTGTTCTCCAACACCTTGTACTTCTCCTCTGCCTTCTTCTGGACCTCCTTACTACTGCGCAGGGTCTCCTCACACTCCTCGATGGTCCTGCGCGCCTCTCCCAGCTCCTCCTGTTGCTTAGGAAGGAGCTCTGTTGAGTTTAGCCTGGAGGATATCTAACTCTTCTGTCTTCATGTCTAACTGTTGACTTTAACAAACGATACCTCTCAGCGGTCCCCTTCAGACCAGACAGTTCTTTGTCCAGATTCTGTAGCTCCGTCTCTGTGTCGGTCCGCCACCTGCCATCCCTATCAGAGCCCGGGCGGGAAGAGTAACTCGGAGGATTGCACCGGAGTCCCAGGATGAGTCTTGCCTCTCCGTTTCCGAGGTACTCGGGTTATCCTCTCCTGAGACTCTCTCCAGAGTGGGTAAAAGGCTGGGCAGTCTCGTCCAATTAGGACAGGGACGGGAGGGGAATCAACCACCCCGCCGTCGTGTGTTGGTTCCCCGTGTGCTGGTCATTGTAAGTTCAGTAATGGGGTATTCTCTGGTGTCCCCATGGACACAGGAAACTGGGAGGACTTTCCCCGGGGTCAGACACGTTGGGCCCACCAAATCCTTACGCACCAGGGTGGCCCGGCTACCAGAATCCAGTAAAGCCTCCACATCATGGTGATTCACAGTTACCGGGCAGGTGGGGGGGTCGATCTGGGCCGCCATCTCGACTCCCAGGAGCGAGGCAAACGGGTGTGGGTGCTGAGCTGGAGGACTCGCGCAGTGGGCATAGGTTCATCGGCTGTTCCCACACTGCCAGGAGATATGTCCCATCTCCCCCACACCGGTAACACTGTCGAGTTTCCCCCTCCTGGTGTACTCTTCTTGGACCCGCCTGGTTTCTGGCTCCCCCTGGAGCCGGGATAAGCCCTGGCGTGGCTGGGTTCGAGACCTTGGGGTCCTTTGGACGGGTTCTTCCCATTTGTGGTGGGGCCGCACTCCTGGGGTCTTTTCGGGGAAGCATTCTGCATCTCCGCTGTGGCCTGGTACTTTTCCACAGCTTCCACGGTCGATCAGCCGTGGTCAAGGCCTGTTGACTGATGAACCGTTTTGCCTCATAAGGCAGGGCGCGTAGGTAACGATCCACCACAACGGCCTCCACCACCGTGCTGTATTCCTCTGCGGATCCAGCCATTTCCCCTTGCGATTCGGACAAGTTCATGCATCTGCGCCCGAGGAGGTTGGTCTGGTTGGAAGGTCCAGCTGTGAAAGCGCTGGGCCATACCAAACTTTGTGAGTCCATATCTGCTGAGGATCTCAGACTTCAGGGCATCATAGTCGTAACCTGGTCAGGGCCCAGGTCCCGGACAGCATTCAGCGATTCCCCGGTTAAAAGGGGCTAACAGACCCACCCACTGTTGCTTGGGCCAGGCTTCCCTAGTGGCCGTGGCCTCAAATGCATGCAGGTATGCCTCAATGTCATCGGTAGCTCCCATCTTAGATATAAAGTCACTTGCCTTTATTGGGCGGGTATTTTGGACCACCCTCTGTCTCTGCAACTGCAATTCCTCTGCCTTCAGAGGTTGGCTTTCTTTGCTCCTCCAAGAGAGCCACGTTTGCTGCATCTGGGCTTGCTGGCCAGCAACAAGGGCTTTCAATATGTCCTCCATTTCAGTCGGCGGGAGCCTACGGCCAACTTGGAAAACTGGGTGATCAAACCTTCGGTATCCTCCTCTGACATGCACTATTAACGCTTAGCGTGCCTGTATTCTCCACCATCTGTGATGTCACGAGGCTACACAGCTTTCAGCGGGATTGCTCAAGTAGTGCAAGGAGACCAGGTTCAACCAAAACAAGGATTTTATTAAAGGTCTTGGGAAACTAACGAAAGTATAACACAATTCTGTTCTCTGGTGGCTCTTTAAGGGTTAACAGTTCAGGTGTCTCTTCCACATCCAAAATCATAACTCTCCCTCGCTACAAATAACTTTTCCCCCAGTCTTACTGTATTCCACGATTGCAGCCTAGTAGGCCAGCCCAGCAAAACGTCCTTCCAAATGTCCCACACGTATTTCCACAGGTGCATATATCCCAAAGGTAGTATTTCCCAAAGGTAAGTATCTCCAAATCTCATCCATATTCCTCATGAAGTGGGACGTGCAGCACTCTTGTCCTCCAGAGAGCGCAGGTTGGAGACTGTGTCTCTTCGCTTCCCAAGCCTTCCCAGCTCATCAGCTCCTCATTTTGTTTCAGCTGCGTGGGAAGATTGGCCATAGAGGGGTGGAGTTCCCGACCATACCAGCTTGAGATGGAGCCATAGCTGTCTGGGTTTGCAGCCACCTCAGGGGGATGTGCGTCCCTCCCAGGACCCACAGCCTCTCGTGACTCTGTCCACAGTTTCACTGTGCATTGACAGCTACCTGTGTTTTCCTGGCAGACAGACTGCAGAACGTGGTGTGTTCCTCTTGTTTCTAGAACAGACTGCCAGTGTGTTTCCATAGCAGACAGGCTACCAGGTGTTTTCCCTTAGCAGATCAGACTACCAGTGTGTTTCCACCTTGTGAACAGACTACCAGTGTGTTTCTGCGAGACAGACTACCAGTGTGTTTCCATAGCAGACAGTCTACCAGTGTGTTTTTCCATAGCAGACAGACTACCCAGTTAGTGTTTCCATGGACAGATTATTAGTGTGTTTCCATAGCAGACAGACTACCGAGTGCTGTTTCCATGCGAACAGACTGCCAGTGTGTTTCCACAGCAAACCAGACTACCAGTGTGTTTCCTGCGAACTGAAGCAGACTGCCAGTGTGTTTCAACACAGTGTGTTTCCATATTGCAACAGACTACCACAGTGTGTTTCCATAGCAGACAGACTGCCAGTGTGTTTCTCCATAGCAGACAGACTGCGAGTGTGTTTTCCATAGCCGAACAGACTACCAGTGTGTTTCCATAGCAGACAGACTGCCAGTGTGTTTCCATAGCAGACAGACTACCAGTGTGTTTCCATAGCAGACAGACTGCCAGTGTGTTTCCATAGCAGACAGACTACCAGTGTGTTTCCATAGCAAGACAGACTGCCAGTGTGTTTCCATAGCAGACAGACTACCAGTGTGTTTCCATAGCAGACAGACTGCCAGTGTGTTTCCATAGCAGACAGACTACAGGGCAGTGTGTTTCCATAGCAGACAGACTGCCAGTGTGTTTCCATAGCAGACAGACTGCCAGTGTGTTTCCATAGCAGACAGACTGCCAGTGTGTTTCCATAGCAGACAGACTGCCAGTGTGTTTCCATAGCAGACAGACTGCCAGTGTGTTTCCATAGCAGACAGACTGCCAGTGTGTTTCCATAGCAGACAGACTACCAGTGTGTTTCCATAGCAGACAGACTGCCAGTGTGTTTCCATAGCAGACAGACTACCAGTGTGTTTCCATAGCAGACAGACTGCCAGTGTGTTTCCATAGCAGACAGACTACCAGTGTGTTTCCATAGCAGACAGACTGCCAGTGTGTTTCCATAGCAGACAGACTACCAGTGTGTTTCCATAGCAGACAGACTGCCAGTGTGTTTCCATAGCAGACAGACTACCAGTGTGTTTCCATAGCAGACAGACTGCCAGTGTGTTTCCATAGCAGACAGACTGCCAGTGTGTTTCCATAGCAGACAGACTGCCAGTGTGTTTCCATAGCAGACAGACTGCCAGTGTGTTTCCATAGCAGACAGACTACCAGTGTGTTTCCATAGCAGACAGACTGCCAGTGTGTTTCCATAGCAGACAGACTGCCAGTGTGTTTCCATAGCAGACAGACTACCAGTGTGTTTCCATAGCAGACAGACTGCCAGTGTGTTTCCATAGCAGACAGACTACCAGTGTGTTTCCATAGCAGACAGACTGCCAGTGTGTTTCCATAGCAGACAGACTGCCAGTGTGTTTCCATAGCAGACAGACTGCCAGTGTGTTTCCATAGCAGACAGACTACCAGTGTGTTTCCATAGCAGACAGACTGCCAGTGTGTTTCCATAGCAGACAGACTACCAGTGTGTTTCCATAGCAGACAGACTGCCAGTGTGTTTCCATAGCAGACAGACTACCAGTGTGTTTCCATAGCAGACAGACTGCCAGTGTGTGCTGTCTGGCTTCTCTCAGCAGAATGTTTGGGTTCTCTCTTCTTCTTATCCTCCTCAACTCTCCCAACATGAAAACCGAGACCACGTCTTCAGATGACTCTCTAGACAGCTGGAATCAGTAGATAGACACACTTTCCCTGGGCCTCTCCTACCAACCCCCATCCGTCTCAGCTCAAACCCCCATCCGTCTCAGCTCCAACCCCCATCCGTCTCAGCTCCAACCCCCATCCGTCTCAGCTCCAACCCCCACCTGGGCCTCTCCTACCAACCCCCACACCCACCCCCCCACCTGGGCCTCTCCTACCAACCCCCATCCGTCTCAGCTCCAACCCCCACACCCACCCCCACCTGGGCCTCTCCTACAATCTCAGCTCCAACCCCCACACCCACCCCCACCTGGGCCTCTCCTACCAACCCCATCCGTCTCAGCTCCAACCCCCACACCCACCCCCCCACCTGGGCCTCTCCTACCAACCCCCATCCGTCTCAGCTCCAACCCCCCACACCCACCCCCCACCTGGGCCTCTCCTACCAACCCCCATCCGTCTCAGCTCCAACCCCCACACCCACCCCCCACCTGGGCCTCTCCTACCAACCCCCATCCGTCTCAGCTCCAACCCCATCCGTCTCAGCTCCAACCCCCACACCCACCCCCCACCTGGGCCTCTCCTACCAACCCCATCCGTCTCAGCTCCAACCCCCCACACCCACCCCCCACCTGGGCCTCTCCTACCAACCCCCATCCGTCTCAGCTCCAACCCCCCACACCCACCCCCCACCTGGGCCTCTCCTACCAACCCCCATCCGTCTCAGCTCCAAAAACCCCCACCTGGGCCTCTCCTACCAACCCCCATCCGTCTCAGCTCCAACCCCCACACCCACCCCCCACCTGGGCCTCTCCTACCAACCCCCATCCGTCTCAGCTCCAACCCCCCACACCCACCCCCCACCTGGGCCTCTCCTACCAACCCCCATCCGTCTCAGCTCCAACCCCCCACACCCACCCCCCACCTGGGCCTCTCCTACCAACCCCCATCCGTCTCAGCTCCAACCCCCATCCGTCTCAGCTCCAACCCCCACACCCACCCCCACCTGGGCCTCTCCTACCAACCCCCACACCCACCCCCCACCTGGGCCTCTCCTACCAACCCCCATCCGTCTCAGCTCCAACCCCCACACCCACCCCCACCTGGGCCTCTCCTACCAACCCCCATCCGTCTCAGCTCCAACCCCCACACCCACCCCCCACCTGGGCCTCTCCTACCAACCCCCATCCGTCTCAGCTCCAACCCCCACACCCACCCCCACCTGGGCCTCTCCTACAACCCCCCATCCGTCTCAGCTCCAAACACCCCCCACCTGGGCCTCTCCTACCAACCCCCATCCGTCTCAGCTCCAACCCCACACCCACCCCCCCACCTGGGCCTCTCCTACCAACCCCCATCCGTCTCAGCTCCAACCCCCACACCCACCCCCCACCTGGGCCTCTCCTACCAACCCCCATCCGTCTCAGCTCCAACCCCCACACCCACCCCCCACCTGGGCCTCTCCTACCAACCCCCATCCGTCTCAGCTCCAACCCCCATCCGTCTCAGCTCCAACCCCCATCCGTCTCAGCTCCAACCCCCCACACCCACCCCCCACCTGGGCCTCTCCTACCAACCCCCACACCCACCCCCCACCTGGGCCTCTCCTACCAACCCCCATCCGTCTCAGCTCCAACCCCCACACCCACCCCCCACCTGGGCCTCTCCTACCAACCCCCATCCGTCTCAGCTCCAAAGTCTCAGCTCCAACCCCACACCCACCCCCCCACCTGGGCCTCTCCTACCAACCCCCATCCGTCTCAGCTCCAACCCCCCACACCCACCCCCCACCTGGGCCTCTCCTACCAACCCCCATCCGTCTCAGCTCCAACCCCCACACCCACCCCCCACCTGGGCCTCTCCTACCAACCCCCATCCGTCTCAGCTCCAACCCCCACACCCACCCCCCACCTGGGCCTCTCCTACCAACCCCCATCCGTCTCAGCTCCAACCCTCACCCACCCCCCCCACCTGGGCCTCTCCTACCAACCCCCATCCGTCTCAGCTCCAACCCCCACACCCACCCCCCACCTGGGCCTCTCCTACCAACCCCCATCCGTCTCAGCTCCAACCCCCACACCCAAACCCCCCACCTGGGCCTCTCCTACCAACCCCCATCCGTCTCAGCTCCAACCCCCACACCCACCCCCCACCTGGGCCTCTCCTACCAACCCCCATCCGTCTCAGCTCCAACCCCCACACCCACCCCCCACCTGGGCCTCTCCTAACAACCCCCATCCGTCTCAGCTCCAACCCCCCATCCGTCTCAGCTCCAACCCCCCATCCGTCTCGCCCAACCCCCATCCGTCTCAGCTCCAACCCCCATCCGTCTCAGCTCCAACCCCCCACACCCACCCCCCACATGGGCCTCTCCTACCAACCCCCATCCGTCTCAGCTCCAACCCCCACACCCACCCCCCCACATGGGCCTCTCCTACCAACCCCCATCCGTCTCAGCTCCAACCCCCACACCCACCCCCCACCTGGGCCTCTCCTACCAACCCCACCTCTCAGCCAACCCCATCCGTCTCAGCTCCAACCCCCCACACCCACCCCCACTCTCCCTCCATCATTCCATCCCTCCGTCTCTAGTAGAATCTCCCAACATCTTCCCACGGGATTATCTGGAGCGCTCACCATCGATAAGCTCACACACACACACACACACACACAGACGCACACGCTGTGGAATAAATCTCCCTCCAACACACTCTGTCCTGATCCTGTTAAAACTTTTAAAGGAGATAGATAGAGAACATTATACTAACAGGAGGAGGTGAACCGAGACGTCCTGCCAAACTCACAATCTGGTAGAGCGAAACCAAAGAAAAGGAGATGGACTGTAGTGAAGAGCTGTTATGTAGTCATTTTAAAGCTCTTTCAGATGTAGAGATGTTGGTTTTGGATCTGCAGCCATTTGCAGCTATCATGGTAATGACCAATGAACCAAGATGACTCCTTGAGAACAGACACAAAGACTGTTTGTGTAGGGCTCAGAAAAACCTGGGAACCTATTTTTTTCCCCTCTCAGATAAAAGCTGTGAGAAGGATTGAGAGGGAGTTAAAATAGCATTAAGGTTGAGGTCAGTGTTCATACTGTGCATGTGATCAACATCAGAACATATGTGTACATTGCCAAAGCAAGTGGTCTCCCGAGTGGCGCAGTGGTCTAAGGCTAGAGATCCTGGTTCGAATCCAGGCTCTGTCGTAGCCGGCCGCGACCGGGAGACCCATGGGGCGGCGCACAATTGGCCCAGCGTCGTCAAGGGTAGGGGATGGAATGGCCGGCAGGGATGTAGCTCAGTTGGTAGAGCATGGCGTTTGCAACGCCAGGGTTGTGGGTTCGTTTCCCACGGGGGGGCCAGTATGAAAAATAATGTATGCACTCACTTAACTGTAAATCGCTCTGGATTAGAGCGTCTGCTAAATGACTAAAATGTAAAAAAAACAAAAAAACAAAGTGAAATAAACAAAACAAAATTAACAGTAAACATTACACTCACAAGTTCCCAAGGAATAGAGACATTTCTAATGTCATATTATGTATATATATATACAGTGTTGTAACGATGTGCAAATAGTTAAACTACAAAAGGGAAAATAAATAAATATGGGTTGTATTTACAATGGTGTTTGTTCTTCACTGGTTGCCCTTTTCTTGTGGCAACAGGTCACAAATCTTGCAGCTGTGATGGCACACTGTGGTTTTTCACCCAGTAGATAAGGGAGTTTATCAAAATTGGGTTTGTTTTCGAATTCTTTGTGGATCGCTGTAATCTGAGAGAAATATGTGTCTCTAATATGGTCATACATTTGGCAGGAGGTTAGGAAGTGCAGCTCAGTTTCCACCTCATTTTGTGGGCAGTGTGCACATAGCCTGTCTTCTCTTGAGAGCCAGGTCTGCCTACGGCGACCTCTCTCAATAGCAAGGTCATGCTCACTAAGTCTGTACATCTCTCTCTCTCTCTTTCTCTCTCTCTCTCTAGTCCCACAACTTGCACCAGCTTTAGCTAACCCCCACTCTTTCTCTCTCAGTGGCCTCTCTGGCCTTTTCAATGATAACCTTGAATGGTATTGTATGGTTGTATGGCTGCATGGCACATAAAGCAGGGCTAGAGCAGGTCAAGGCATTCCTCAGTGAATCTCTATTGACGAGGAGCGGGAAGAGTTGACAAAAGCCATCAGCACTCCCATAGTTGGAAAATGGGAGTCGGGAGTATTTGTTTGACTATTCAGGTAAAAAGGATAGAGAGAAAAAATCTGAGTGAAACAACAGTTGTATTGATCTGTGAGAATGAAGAACTCACCTTCCTTTTCAAATCTTCTCTTTTTTAATTATCTTTTGAAAGCATAATCTTAAAAAAAAAAAAAATGTAAAGCATCATTATTTTTAAAGATGGTGATGTCTTTTTAAGGCTGACCATATATGTAGACTTGATTTAACAGATCTTAGTAGTGGTTTTTTTTGTCCAAATGCTTAATGACATGTTCGTACAAAAGAGGCCCGGCTCAACACACAGTTGGAGCTGGGGCATGACAAAAGTATTTCTAAAGAGGCATTGAATTGGATAAATGACTTAGTCAGACGAGAGTAAACTGAGTTTGGATATTGAATTTGTAGCTAATGGTGTCCAGTAATGGATTGAAAAACAACGAGAGAGTAATTTTAGAGCCAGAACACTTATACACTGATGCAGTACTTCTGAAGAGTCTGTAACTTGATTAAAGAGACGGGTTGGATCTCTATGCTTTCGCTGAACTTGATTAAAGAGACGGGTTGGATCTCTATGCTTTCGCTGAACTTGATTAAAGAGACGGGTTGGATCTCTATGGTTTCGCTGAACTTGAATAACGAGATGGGTTGGATCTCTATGGTTTCGCTGAACTTGATTAACGAGATGGGTTGGATCTCTATGGTTTTACTGAACTTGATTAAAGAGACGGGTTGGATCTCTATGGTTTTACTGAACTTGATTAAAGAGACGGGTTGGATCTCTATGGTTTTGCTGAACTTGATTAACGAGACGGGTTGGATCTCTATGCTTTCGCTGATCTTGATTAAAGATCTCTATGCTTTTACTGAACTTGATTAAAGAGACGGGTTGGATCTCTATGGTTTTACTGAACTTGATTAAAGAGATGGGTTGGATCTCTATGCTTTTACTGAACTTGATTAACGAGACGGGTTGGATCTCTATGGTTTTATGAAACTTGATTAAAGAGACGGGTTGGATCTCTATGGTTTTCTGAACTTGATGAAACGGACTCCTGAGTGGCGCAGTGGTCTAAGGCACTGCATCGCAGTGCTAACTGTGCTACTAGAGATCCTGGTTCGAATCCAGGCTCTGTCGCAGCCGGCCGCGACCGGGAGACTCATGGGCGGCGCACAATTGGCCCAGCGTCGTCCAGGGTCGGGGAGGGAATGGCCGGCAGGGATGTAGCTCAGTTGATAGAGCATGGCGTTTGCAACGCTAGGGTTGTGGGTTCGATTCCCACGGGGGGCCAGTATAAAAAATATATATATATATATATGTATTCACTAACTGTAAGTTGCTCTGGATAAGAGCGTCTGCTAAATGACTAAAAATGTAAAATGTAAAAAAATGAAAAAGAGACGGGTTGGATCTCTATGGTTTTACTGAACTTTTTAAAGAGACAGGTTGGATCTCTATGGTTTTACTGAACTTTATTAAAGAGATGGGTTGGATCTCTATGGTTTTACTGAACTTCATTAAAGATCTCTATGCTTTTACTGAACTTGATTAACGAGACGGGTTGGATCTCTATGGTTTTATGAAACTTGATTAAAGAGACGGGTTGGATCTCTATGGTTTTACTGAACTTGATTAAAGAGATGGGTTGGATCTCTATGCTTTAGCTGAACTTGATTAACAGACGGGTTGGATCTCTATGGTTTTACAGAACTTGATTAACGAGACGGGTTGGATCTCTATGTTTTCGCTGAACTTGATTAACGAGACGGGTTGGATCTCTATGGTTTTACTGAACTTGATTAAAGAGACGGGTTGGATCTCTATGGTTTTACTGAACTTGATTAAAGAGACGGGTTGGATCTCTATGGTTTTACTGAACTTGATTAAAGAGACGGGTTGGATCTCTATGGTTTTACTGAATTTGATTAAAGAGACGGGTTGGATCTCTATGGTTTTACTGAACTTGATTAAAGAGACGGGTTGGATCTCTATGGTTTTGCTGAACTTGATTAACGAGACGGGTTGGATCTCTATGGTTTCGTTGAACTTGATTAACGAGACTGGTTGGATCTCTATGCTTTCGCTGATCTTGATTAAAGATCTCTATGCTTTTACTGAACTTGATTAAAGAGATGGGTTGGATCTCTATGGTTTTACTGAACTTGATTAAAGATCTCTATGCTTTTACTGAACTTGATTAAAGAGACGGATTGGATCTCTATGCTTTCGCTGAACTTGATTAAAGAGATGGGTTGGATCTCTATGCTTTTACTGAACTTGATTAACGAGACGGGTTGGATCTCTATGGTTTTATGAAACTTGATTAAAGAGACGGGTTGGATCTCTATGGTTTTCTGAACTTGATGAAACGGACTCCTGAGTGGCGCAGTGGTCTAAGGCACTGCATCGCAGTGCTAACTGTGCTACTAGAGATCCTGGTTCGAATCCAGGCTCTGTCGCAGCCGGCCGCGACCGGGAGACTCATGGGCGCGCACATGGCTCAGCTCCAGGGTCGGGGAGGGAATGGCCGGCAGGGATGTAGCTCAGTTGATAGAGCATGGCGTTTGCAACGCTAGGGTTGTGGGTTCGATTCCCACGGGGGGCCAGTATAAAAAAAAAAATATATATATATATGTATTCACTAACTGTAAGTCGCTCTGGATAAGAGCGTCTGCTAAATGACTAAAAATGTAAAATGTAAAAAAATGAAAAAGAGACGGGTTGGATCTCTATGGTTTTACTGAACTTTTTAAAGAGACAGGTTGGATCTCTATGGTTTTACTGAACTTTATTAAAGAGATGGTTTGGATCTCTATGGTTTTACTGAACTTCATTAAAGATCTCTATGCTTTTACTGAACTTGATTAACGAGACGGGTTGGATCTCTATGGTTTTATGAAACTTGATTAAAGAGACGGGTTGGATCTCTATGGTTTTACTGAACTTGATTAAAGAGATGGGTTGGATCTCTATGCTTTAGCTGAACTTGATTAACGAGACGGGTTGGATCTCTATGGTTTTACAGAACTTGATTAACGAGACGGGTTGGATCTCTATGTTTTCGCTGAACTTGATTAACGAGACGGGTTGGATCTCTATGGTTTTACTGAACTTGATTAAAGAGACGGGTTGGATCTCTATGGTTTTACTGAACTTGATTAAAGAGACGGGTTGGATCTCTATGGTTTTACTGAACTTGATTAAAGAGACGGGTTGGATCTCTATGGTTTTACTGAATTTGATTAAAGAGACGGGTTGGATCTCTATGGTTTTACTGAACTTGATTAAAGAGACGGGTTGGATCTCTATGGTTTTGCTGAACTTGATTAACGAGACGGGTTGGATCTCTATGGTTTCGTTGAACTTGATTAACGAGACTGGTTGGATCTCTATGGTTTTACTGAACTTGATTAAAGATCTCTATGCTTTTACTGAACTTGATTAAAGAGACGGATTGGATCTCTATGCTTTCGCTGAACTTGATTAAAGAGACGGGTTGGATCTCTATGCTTTCGCTGAACTTGATTAACGAGACTGGTTGGATCTCTATGCTTTCGCTGAACTTGATTAACGAGACGGGTTGGATCTCTATGCTTTCGCTGAACTTGATTAATGAGACGGGTTGGATCTCTATGCTTTCGCTGAACTTGATTAAAGAGACGGTTTGGATCTCTATGCTTTCGCTGAACTTGATTAAAGAGACGGGTTGGATCTCTATGGTTTCGCTGAACTTGAATAACGAGACAGGTTGGATCTCTATGGTTTCGCTGAACTTGATTAACGAGACGGGTTGGATCTCTATGGTTTTACTGAACTTGATTAAAGAGACGGTTGGATCTCTATGGTTTTACTGAACTTGATTAAAGAGACGGGTTGGATCTCTATGGTTTTGCTGAACTTGATTAACGAGGGTTGGATCTCTATGCTTCGCTGATCTTGATTAAAGATCTCTATGGTTTTACTGAACTTGATTAAAGAGACGGGTTGGATCTCTATGGTTTTAATGAACTTTTTAAAGATACGGGTTGGATCTCTATGGTTTTAGGTAACTTGATTAAAGAGACGGGTTGGATCTCTATGCTTTCGCTGAACTTGATTAAAGAGATGGGTTGGATCTCAATGGTTTCGCTGAACTTGATTAACGAGACGGGTTGGATCTCTATGGTTTTACTGAACTTGATTAAAGAGACGGGTTGGATCTCTATGGTTTTACTGAACTTGATTAAAGAGACGGGTTGGATCTCTATGGTTTTGCTGAACTTGATTAACGAGACGGGTTGGATCTCTATGGTTTATCTTGATTAAAGATCTGAGTTGGTCTCTTGTTTGACTTGATTAAAGATCTCTATGGTTTTACTGAACTTGATTAAAGAGACGGGTTGGATCTCTATGGTTTTACTGAACTTGATTAAAGAGATGGGTTGGATCTCTATGGTTTTGCTGACTTGGATCTCTATGCTTTACGCTGAACTTGATTAAAGAGACGGGTTGGATCTCTATGCTTTCGCTGAACTTGATTAAAGAGACGGGTTGGATCTCTATGCTTTCGCTGAACTTGATTAAAGAGACGGGTTGGATCTCTATGCTTTTGCTGAACTTGATTAACGAGACAGGTTGGTTATCTATGGTTTTGCTGAACTTGATTAACGAGACGGGTTGGATCTCTATGCTTTCGCTGAACTTGATTAAAGAGACGGGTTGGATCTCTATGGTTTTACTGAACTTGATTAAAGAGACGGGTTGGATCTCTATGGTTTTAATGAACTTGTTTAAAGAGACGGGTTGGATCTCTATGGTTTTACTGAACTTTTTTAAAGAGACGGGTTGGATCTCTATGGTTTTACTGAACTTGATTAAAGAGATGGGTTGGATCTCTATGGTTTTGCTGAACTTGATTAAAGATCTCTATGCTTTACTGAACTTGATTAAAGAGATGGGTTGGATCTCTATGGTTTTACTGAACTTGATTAAAGAGACGGTTGGATCTCTATGGTTTTACTGAACTTGATTAAAGAGACGGGTTGGATCTCTATGGTTTTACTGAACTTGATTAAAGAGACGGGTTGGATCTCTATGGTTTTACTGAACTTGATTAAAGAGATGGGTTGGATCTCTATGGTTTTACTGAACTTGATTAACGAGACGGGTTGGATCTCTATGCTTTCGCTGAACTTGATTAACGAGACGGGTTGGATCTCTATGCTTTCGCTGAACTTGATTAACGAGACGGGTTGGATCTCTATGGTTTCGCTGAACTTGAATAACGAGACAGGTTGGATCTCTATGGTTTCGCTGAACTTGATTAACGAGACGGGTTGGATCTCTATGGTTTTACTGAACTTGATTAAAGAGACGGGTTGGATCTCTATGGTTTTACTGAACTTGATTAACGAGACGGGTTGGATCTCTATGCTTTCGCTGATCTTGATTAAAGATCTCTATGCTTTTACTGAACTTGATTAAAGAGACGGGTTGGATCTCTATGGTTTTACTGAACTTGATTAAAGAGATGGGTTGGATCTCTATGGTTTCGCTGAACTTGATAAAAGAGACGGGTTGGATCTCTATGCTTTCGCTGAACTTGATTAAAGAGACAGGTTGGATCTCTATGCTTTCGCTGAACTTGATTAACGAGACTGGTTGGATCTCTATGGTTTTACTGAACTTGATTAACGAGACGGGTTGGTTATCTATGGTTTCGCTGAACTTGATTAAAGAGACGGGTTGGATCTCTATGCTTTCGCTGAACTTGATTAAAGAGACGGGTTGGATCTCTATGGTTTTACTGAACTTTTTAAAGAGACGGGTTGGATCTCTATGGTTTTAATGAACTTTTTAAAGATACGGGTTGGATCTCTATGGTTTTAGGTAACTTGATTAAAGAGACGGGTTGGATCTCTATGCTTTCGCTGAACTTGATTAAAGAGACGGGTTGGATCTCTATGGTTTTACTGAACTTGATTAAAGAGACGGGTTGGATCTCTATGGTTTTGCTGAACTTGATTAACGAGACGGGTTGGATCTCTATGGTTTCGTTGAACTTGATTAATGAGACTGGTTGGATCTCTATGCTTTCGCTGATCTTGATTAAAGATCTCTATGTTTTTACTGAACTTGATTAAAGAGACGGGTTGGATCTCTATGGTTTTACTGAACTTGATTAAAGAGACGGGTTGGATCTCTATGGTTTTACAGAACTTTTTAAAGAGACAGGTTGGATCTCTATGGTTTTACTGAACTTGATTAAAGAGATGGGTTGGATCTCTATGGTTTTACTGAACTTGATTAAAGATCTCTATGCTTTTACTGAACTTGGTTAACGAGACGGGTTGGATCTCTATGGTTTTATGAAACTTGATTAAAGAGACGGGTTGGATCTCTATGGTTTTACTGAACTTGATTAAAGAGATGGGTTGGATCTCTATGGTTTTACTGAACTTGATTAAAGATCTCTATGCTTTCGCTGAACTTGATTAAAGAGACGGGTTGGATCTCTATGCTTTCGCTGAACTTGATTAAAGAGACGGGTTGGATCTCTATGCTTTCGCTGAACTTGATTAAAGAGACGGGTTGGATCTCTATGCTTTCGCTGAACTTGATTAACGAGACAGGTTGGATCTATATGGTTTTACTGAACTTGATTAACGAGACGGGTTGGATCTCTATGCTTTCGCTGAACTTGATTAACGAGACGGGTTGGATCTCTATGGTTTTACTGAACTTGATTAAAGAGACGGGTTGGATCTCTATGGTTTTACTGAACTTGATTAAAGAGACGGGTTGGATCTCTATGGTTTTACTGAACTTTTTAAAGAGACGGGTTGGATCTCTATGGTTTTACTGAACTTGATTAAAGAGATGGGTTGGATCTCTATGGTTTTACTGAACTTGATTAAAGATCTCTATGCTTTTACTGAACTTGATTAAAGAGATGGGTTGGATCTCTATGGTTTTACTGAACTTGATTAAAGAGACCGGTTGGATCTCTATGGTTTTACTGAACTTTTTAAAGAGACGGGTTGGATCTCTATGGTTTTACTGAACTTGATTAAAGAGACGGGTTGGATCTCTATGGTTTTACTGAACTTGATTAAAGAGATGGGTTGGATCTCTATGGTTTTACTGAACTTGATTAACGAGACGGGTTGGATCTCTATGCTTTCGCTGAACTTGATTAACGAGACGGGTTGGATCTCTATGCTTTCGCTGAACTTGATTAACGAGACGGGTTGGATCTCTATGGTTTTACTGAACTTGATTAAAGAGACGGGTTGGATCTCTATGGTTTTACTGAACTTGATTAAAGAGACGGGTTGGATCTCTATGGTTTTACTGAACTTGATTAAAGATCTCTATGCTTTTACTGAACTTGATTAAAGAGACGGGTTGGATCTCTATGGTTTTATGAAACTTGATTAAAGAGACGGGTTGGATCTCTATGGTTTTACTGAACTTGATTAAAGAGATGGGTTGGATCTCTATGGTTTTACTGAACTTGATTAAAGATCTCTATGCTTTTACTGAACTTGATTAACTAGACGGGTTGGATCTCTATGGTTTTACTGAACTTGATTAAAGTGACGGGTTGGATCTCTATGGTTTTACTGAACTTGATTAAAGATCTCTATGCTTTTACTGAACTTGATTAAAGAGACGGGTTGGATCTCTATGGTTTTATGAAACTTGATTAAAGAGACGGGTTGGATCTCTATGGTTTTACTGAACTTGATTAAAGAGATGGGTTGGATCTCTATGGTTTTACTGAACTTGATTAAAGATCTCTATGCTTTTACTGAACTTGATTAAAGAGACGGGTTGGATCTCTATGGTTTTATGTAACTTGATTAAAGAGACGGGTTGGATCTCTATGGTTTTACGTAACTTCAAATCAAATCAAATGTTATTTGTCACATACATGTGTTTAACAGATGTTATTGCGGGTGTAGGTAAATGCTTGTGCTTCTAGCTACGACAGTGCAGTAATATCTAGCAAGTAATATCTAACAATTTCACAACATATTCCCAATACACACAAATCTAAGTAAGGAATGGAATTAAGAATATATACATATGTGGACAAGCAATGACAGAGCGGCATGGACTAAGATACAGTAGAATATTATAGAATACAGTATATACATATGAGATGAGTAATGCAAGATATGTAAACATTATTAAAGTGACTAGTGTTCCATTTCTTAAAGTGGCCAGTGATTTCAATAGGCAGTAGCAGCCTCTAATGTGCTAGTTAGTGATGGCTATTTAACAGTCTGATGGCCTTCAGATAGAAGCTGTTTTTCATTCTCTCGGTCCCAGCTTTGATGCACCTGTACTGACCTCGCCTTCTGGATGATAGCGGGGTGAACAGGCAGTGGCTTGGGTTGTTGATGTCCTTGATGATCTTGCTGTATGTGTCATGGAGGGCGGGTAGTTTGCCCCCGGTAATGTGTTCGGCAGACCGCACCACCCTCTGGAGAGCCCTGCGGTTGCGGGCTGTGCAGTTGCCATACCAGGCGGTGATACAGCCCGACAGGATGCTCTCAATTGTGCATCTGTAAAAGTTTGTGAGGGTTTTAGGTGCCAAGCTAAATGTCTTCAGCCTCCTGAGGTTGAAGATGCTCTGTTGCGGCTTCTTCACCACACTGTCTGCGTGGGTGGACCATTTCAGTTTATCAGTGATGTGTACGCCAAGGAACTTGAAGCTTTCCACCTTCTCCACTGCAGTCCCGTCAATGTGGATAGGGGCGTGCTCCCTGTGCTGTTTCCTGAAGTCCACGATCATCTCCTTTTGTTTTGTTGACGTTGAGTGAGAGGTTATTTTCCTGGCACCACACTCCCAGAGCCCTCACCTCCTCCCTATAGGCTGTCTCGTCATTGTTGGTAATCAGGCCTACTACTGTTGTGTCGTCTGCAAACTTGATGATTGTGTTGGAGGCGTGCTTGGCCACGCAGTCATGGTTGAACAGGGAGTACAGGAGGGGGCTGAGCACGCACCCTTGTGGGGCCTTGGTGTTGAGGATCAGCGAAGTGGAGATGTTGTTTCCTACCTTCATCACCTTTTTTACGTACACTCAATTAGTATTTGGAAGCGTTGCCTTTAAATTGTTTAACTTGGGTAAAACGTTTCGGGTAGCCTTCCACAATCTTCCCAAAATAAGTTGGGTGAATTTTGGCTAACTGAGTCAGGTTTGTAGGCCTCCTTGCTTGCACATGCTTTTTCAGTTCTGCCCACACATTTTCTATAGGATTGAGGTCAGGGCTTTGTGATGGCCACTCCAATACCTTGACTTCGTTGTCCTTAAGCCATTTTGCCACAGCTTTGGAAGTATGCTTGAGGTCATTGCCCATTTGGAAGACCCATTTGTGACCAAGCTTTAACTTCCTGACTGATGTCTTCAGATGTTGCTTCAATATATCCACATAATTTTCCTTCCTCATGATGCCATCTATTTTGTGAAGTGCACCAGTCCCTCCCGCAGCAAAGCACCCCCACAGCATGATGCTGCCACCCCCGTGCTTCACGGTTGGGATGGTTTTCTTCGGCTTGCAAGCACCCCCTTTTTCCTCCAAACATAATGATGGTCATTATGGCCAAACAGTTATATTTTTGTTTCATCAGACCAGAGGACATTTCTCCAAAAAGTACGATCTTTGTCCCCATGTGCAGTAGCAAACCGTAGTCTGCCTTTTTTATGGCGGTTTTGAAGAAGTGGCTTCTTCCTTGTTGAGCGGCCTTTCAGGTTATGTCAATATAGGACTCGTTTTACTGTGGATATAGATACTTTTGTACCTGTTTCCTTCAGCATCTTCACAATGTCCTTTGCTGTTGTTCTGGGATTGATTTGCACTTTTCAAACCAAAGTACGTTCATCTCTAGGAGACAGAACGCGTCTCCTTCCTGAGCGGTATGACGGCTGTGTGGTCCCATGGTGTTTATACTTGCGTACTATTGTTTGTACAGATGAACGTGGTACCTTCAGGCGTTTGGAAATTGCTCCCAAGGATGAATCAGACTTGTGGAGGTCTACAGGTCTTGGCTGATTTATTTTGATTTTCCCATGATGCCAAGCAAAGAGGCACTGAGTTTGAAGGTAGGCCTTGAAATACACCCACAGGTACACCTCCAATTGACTCAAATGATGTCAATTAGCCTATCAGAAGCTTCTAAAGCCATGACATAATTTTCTGGAATTTTCCAAGCTGTTTAAAGGCACAGTCAACATAGTGTATGTAAACTTCTGACCCACTGGAATTGTGATACAGTGAATTATAAGTGAAATAATCTGTCTGTAAACAATTGTTGGAAAAATTACTTGTGTCATGCACAAAATAGATGTCCTAAGTAGATGACTAGCCAAAACTATAGTTTGTTAACAAGAAATGTGTGGAATGGTTGAAAAACAAGTTTTAATGACTCCAACCTAAGTGTATGTAAACTTCCGACTTCAACTGTACATCCAACATTCCACAGCAGTTAGACAGCGTAAGAGACACAGCAGTTAGACAGCCACAGCAGTTAGACAGTGTAAGAGACACAGCAGTTGGACAGCATAAGAGCCACAGCAGTTGGACAGCGTAAGAGACACAGCAGTTAGACAGCGTAAGAGACACAGCAGTTAGACAGCATAAGAGACACAGCAGTTAGACAGCCACAGCAGTTAGACAGCGTAAGAGACACAGCAGTTAGACAGCATAAGAGACACAGCAGTTAGACAGCCACAGCAGTTAGACAGCGTAAGAGCCACAGCAGTTGAGACAGCGGTAAGAGACACAGCAGTTAGACAGCGTAAGAGACACAGCAGTTAGACAGCGTAAGAGACACAGCAGTTAGACAGCGTAAGAGACACAGCAGTTGGACAGCGTAAGAGCCACAGCAGTTGGACAGCGTAAGAGACACAGCAGTTAGACAGCCACAGCAGTTAGACAGCGTAAGAGACACAGCAGTTAGACAGCCACAGCAGTTAGACAGCGTAAGAGCCACAGCAGTTAGACAGCGTAAGAGCCACAGCAGTTAGACAGCGTAAGAGACACAGCAGTTAGACAGCATAAGAGACACAGCAGTTAGACAGCATAAGAGACACAGCAGTTAGACAGCCACAGCAGTTAGACAGCGTAAGAGACACAGCAGTTGGACAGCGTAAGAGCCACAGCAGTTGGACAGCGTAAGAGACACAGCAGTTAGACAGCGTAAGAGACACAGCAGTTGGACAGCCACAGCAGTTAGACAGCGTAAGAGACACAGCAGTTAGACAGCGTAAGAGACACAGCAGTTGGACAGCGTAAGAGACACAGCAGTTAGACAGCCACAGCAGTTAGACAGCATAAGAGCCACAGCAGTTAGACAGCGTAAGAGACACAGCAGTTAGACAGCCACAGCAGTTGGACAGCGTAAGAGACACAGCAGTTAGACAGCGTAAGAGACACAGCAGTTAGACAGCATAAGAGACACAGAAGTTAGACAGCATAAGAGCCACAGCAGTTGGACAGCGTAAGAGACACAGCAGTTAGACAGCCACAGCAGCTAGACAGCATAAGAGCCACAGCAGTTAGACAGCGTAAGAGACACAGCAGTTAGACAGCCACAGCAGCTAGACAGCATAAGAGCCACAGCAGTTAGACAGCGTAAGAGACACAGCAGTTAGACAGCGTAAAGCCACAGCAGTTAGACAGCGTAAGAGCCACAGCAGTTAGACAGCGTAAGAGACACAGCAGTTAGACAGCCACAGCAGTTAGACAGCGTAAGAGACAGAGCAGTTAGACAGCGTAAGAGACACAGCAGTTAGACAGCGTAAGAGACACAGCAGTTAGACAGCGTAAGAGACACAGCAGTTAAACAGCGTAAGAGACACAGCAGTTGGACAGCCACAGCAGTTAGACAGCGTAAGAGACACAGCAGTTGGACAGCGTAAGAGACACAGCAGTTAGACAGCCACAGCAGTTAGACAGCATAAGAGCCACAGCAGTTAGACAGCGTAAGAGACACAGCAGTTAGACAGCCACAGCAGTTAGACAGCATAAGAGACACAGCAGTTGGACAGCGTAAGAGACACAGCAGTTAGACAGCGTAAGAGACACAGCAGTTAGACAGCGTAAGAGCCACAGCAGTTAGACAGCGTAAGAGACACAGCAGTTAGACAGCGTAAGAGACACAGCAGTTAGACAGCGTAAGAGACACAGCAGTTAGACAGCGTAAGAGACACAGCAGTTAGACAGCAGCCACAGCAGTTAGACAGCGTAAGAGACACAGCAGTTAGACAGCGTAAGAGACACAGCAGTTGGACAGCGTAAGAGCCACAGCAGTTGGACAGCATAAGAGCCACAGCAGTTGGACAGCGTAGGAGACACAGCAGTTAGACAGCCACAGCAGTTAGACAGCGTAAGAGACACAGCAGTTAGACAGCCACAGCAGTTAGACAGCGTAAGAGACACAGCAGTTAGACAGCCACAGCAGTTAGACAGCATAAGAGCCACAGCAGTTAGACAGCGTAAGAGCCACAGCAGTTAGACAGCGTAAGAGACACAGCAGTTAGACAGCATAAGAGACACAGCAGTTAGACAGCATAAGAGACACAGCAGTTAGACAGCATAAGAGACACAGCAGTTAGACAGCATAAGAGACACAGCAGTTAGACAGCGTAAGAGACACAGCAGTTGGACAGCGTAAGAGCCACAGCAGTTGGACAGCGTAAGAGACACAGCAGTTAGACAGCCACAGCAGTTAGACAGCGTAAGAGACACAGCAGTTGGACAGCCACAGCAGTTAGACAGCGTAAGAGACACAGCAGTTAGACAGCGTAAGAGACACAGCAGTTGGACAGCGTAAGAGACACAGCAGTTAGACAGCCACAGCAGTTAGACAGCATAAGAGCCACAGCAGTTAGACAGCGTAAGAGACACAGCAGTTAGACAGCCACAGCAGTTAGACAGCGTAAGAGACACAACAGTTAGACGGCCACAGCAGTTAGACAGCATAAGAGCCACAGCAGTTAGACAGCGTAAGAGACACAGCAGTTAGACAGCCACAGCAGTTGGACAGCGTAAGAGACACAGCAGTTAGACAGCGTAAGAGACACAGCAGTTAGACAGTGTAAGAGCCACAGCAGTTAGACAGCATAAGAGCCACAGCAGTTAGACAGCGTAAGAGACACAGCAGTTAGACAGCATAAGAGCCACAGCAGTTGGACAGCGTAAGAGACACAGCAGTTAGACAGCCACAGCAGCTAGACAGCATAAGAGCCACAGCAGTTAGACAGCGTAAGAGACACAGCAGTTAGACAGCCACAGCAGCTAGACAGCATAAGAGCCACAGCAGTTAGACAGCGTAAGAGACACAGCAGTTAGACAGCCACAGCAGTTAGACAGCGTAAGAGACACAGCAGTTGGACAGCGTAAGAGACACAGCAGTTAGACAGCGTAAGAGACACAGCAGTTAGACAGCGTAAGAGCCACAGCAGTTAGACAGCGTAAGAGACACAGCAGTTAGACAGCATAAGAGCCACAGCAGTTAGACAGCGTAAGAGACACAGCAGTTAGACAGCCACAGCAGTTAGACAGCATAAGAGACACAGCAGTTGGACAGCATAAGAGCCACAGCAGTTGGACAGCGTAAGAGACACAGCAGTTAGACAGCCACAGCAGCTAGACAGCATAAGAGACACAGCAGTTGGACAGCATAAGAGCCACTGCAGTTGGACAGCGTAAGAGACACAGGAGTTAGACAGCCACAGCAGTTAGACAGCGTAAGAGACACAGCAGTTAGACAGCGTAAGAGACACAGCAGTTAGACAGCGTAAGAGACACAGCAGTTAGACAGCATAAGAGACACAGCAGTTAGACAGCGTAAGAGACACAGCAGTTAGACAGCGTAAGAGCCACAGCAGTTAGACAGCGTAAGAGACACAGCAGTTAGACAGCGTAAGAGACACAGCAGTTAGACAGCGTAAGAGACACAGCAGTTAGACAGCGTAAGAGACACAGCAGTTAGACAGCGTAAGAGACACAGCAGTTAGACAGCGTAAGAGACACAGCAGTTAGACAGCGTAAGAGACACAGCAGTTAGACAGCGTAAGAGAACACAGCAGTTAGACAGCGTAAGAGACACAGCAGTTAGACAGCGTAAGAGACACAGCAGTTAGACAGCGTAAGAGACACAGCAGTTAGACAGCGTAAGAGACACAGCAGTTAGACAGCGTAAGAGACACAGCAGTTAGACAGCGTAAGAGACACAGCAGTTAGACAGCAGCAGTAAGAGACACAGCAGTTAGACAGCGTAAGAGACACAGCAGTTAGACAGCGTAAGAGACACAGCAGTTAGACAGCGTAAGAGACACAGCAGTTAGACAGCGTAAGAGCCACAGCAGTTAGACAGCGTAAGAGACACAGCAGTTGGACAGCATAAGAGACACAGCAGTTAGACAGCGTAAGAGCCACAGCAGTTAGACAGCGTAAGAGACACAGCAGTTAGACAGCGTAAGAGACACAGCAGTTAGACAGCGTAAGAGACACAGCAGTTAGACAGCGTAAGAGACACAGCAGTTAGACAGCGTAAGAGACACAGCAGTTAGACAGCGTAAGAGACACAGCAGTTAGACAGCGTAAGAGACACAGCAGTGAGCAGACTTTACCTTTTATTCTCCGGAGTGAGTTGTCTGGCATGGAGGACTGTGGCTCACCCAGAGCCGAGGGAATGACAGTCCTCCCTGTGGTAACGTTATAATCTCTCCCACGTCTCAACCATCATCTCTAACACCTCGATGATAGAAGTCTCTCTGTCAACCACCCATCCATCCCTACTCAGCTGGGCGTTACCATAGCATCTGCCTCCAGAATGAGACACCAGAATTGTCTAATGGTGTTACACAGATTGGGTTTGTTGACCAGAAAAGGACCCATAAAGTAGACTGTATAAAAAGGCTAATCTGTGGATCAGGGAAGGTAGCTAATCTGTGGATCAGGGAAGGTAGCTAATCTGTGGATCAGGGAAGGTAGCTAATCTGTGGATCAGGGAAGGTAGCTAATCTGTGGATCAGGGAAGGTAGCTAATCTGTGGATCAGGGAAGGTAGCTAATCTGTGGATCAGGGAAGGTAGCTAATCTGTGGATCAGGGAAGGTAGCTAATCTGTGGATCAGGGAAGGTAGCTAATCTGTGGATCAGGGAAGGTAGCTAATCTGTGGATCAGGGAAGGTAGCTAATCTGTGGATCAGGGAAGGTAGCTAATCTGTGGATCAGGGAAGGTAGCCAATCTGTGGATCAGGGAAGGTAGCCAATCTGTGGATCAGGGAAGGTAGCTAATCTGTGGATCAGGGAAGGTAGCTAATCTGTGGATCAGGGAAGGTAGCTAATCTGTGGATCAGGGAAGGTAGCTAATCTGTGGACCAGGGAAGGTAGCTAATCTGTGGATCAGGGAAGGTAGCTAATCTGTGGATCAGGGAAGGTAGCTAATCTGTGGATCAGGGAAGGTAGCCAATCTGTGGATCAGGGAAAGTAGCTAATCTGTGGATCAGGGAAGGTAGCTAATCTGTGGATCAGGGAAGGTAGCTAATCTGTGGATCAGGGAAGGTAGCTAATCTGTGGATCAGGGAAGGTAGCTAATCTGTGGATCAGGGAAGGTAGCTAATCTGTGGATCAGGGAAGGTAGCTAATCTGTGGATCAGGGAAGGTAGCTAATCTGTGGATCAGGGAAGGTAGCTAATCTGTGGATCAGGGAAGGTAGCTAATCTGTGGATCAGGGAAGGTAGCTAATCTGTGGATCAGGGAAGGTAGCTAATCTGTGGATCAGGGAAGGTAGCTAATCTGTGGATCAGGGAAGGTAGCTAATCTGTGGATCAGGGAAGGTAGCTAATCTGTGGATCAGGGAAGGTAGCTAATCTGTGGATCAGGGAAGGTAGCCAATCTGTGGATCAGGGAAGGTAGCCAATCTGTGGATCAGGGAAGGTAGCTAATCTGTGGATCAGGGAAGGTAGCTAATCTGTGGATCAGGGAAGGTAGCTAATCTGTGGACCAGGGAAGGTAGCTAATCTGTGGATCAGGGAAGGTAGCTAATCTGTGGATCAGGGAAGGTAGCTAATCTGTGGATCAGGGAAGGTAGCTAATCTGTGGATCAGGGAAGGTAGCTAATCTGTGGATCAGGGAAGGTAGCTAATCTGTGGATCAGGGAAGGTAGCCAATCTGTGGATCAGGGAAGGTAGCCAATCTGTGGATCAGGGAAGGTAGCTAATCTGTGGATCAGGGAAGGTAGCTAATCTGTGGATCAGGGAAGGTATCTTGGCGTGAGTCTTCTTTTCCCCTGGAACCTTCAGGAATCTGGGTCGTATTCATTAGTGAACACCGTGGCAAAATGCAGCAAAACGTTTTGCAATGTGGAAAATTAAAAACAACTGTTGGGACCTGGTCAAACGTAGTGCACTAAATAGGGAATAGTGTGCCATTTTGGGATGCAGACAGATGCTTGTAGAACTGAACTGTGGATGTATTGATTGTGTTTTTCATGATGGTGCCGGTTAGTTAAAACTAAAGGGGTCTCTACAGTAGTTAGAAGTCTACTGAAGTTGATGGAGTATTGAACAATGACAACACTAATGGTTTAAATTAGGCTGTTTCTCACTTGAACTGTCTAACTGCAGACTTGAAGTGTGGACGATTTGTCATTAGTGTCTGTTAGTTCAGATTTTGCCTGTAAGGAATATGAGGCTATTTAGGACACAGCCTGAATGTTGACCACATTCATTTTGTATTATGCAAAGATCACATCTTCAGAGACATACAGTGGGGAGAACAAGTATTTGATACACTGCTGATTTTGCAGGTTTTCCTACTTACAAAGCATGTAGAGGTCTGTAATGTTTTTATCATAGGTACACTTCAACTGTGAGAGACGGAATCTAAAACAAAAATCCAGAAAATCACATTGTATGATTTTTAAGTAATTAATTTGCATTTTATTGCATGACATAAGTATTTGATACATCAGAAAAGCAGAACTTAATATTTGGTACAGAAACCTTTGTTTGCAATTACAGAGATCATACGTTTCCTGTAGGTCTTGACCAGGTTTGCACACACTGCAGCAGGGATTTTGGCCCACTCCTCCATACAGACCTTCTCCAGATCCTTCAGGTTTCGGGGCTGTCGCTGGGCAATACGGACTTTCAGCTCCCTCCAAAGATTTTCTATTGGGTTCAGGTCTGGAGACTGGCTAGGCCACTCCAGGACCTTGAGATGCTTCTTATGGAGCCACTCCTTAGTTGCCCTGGCTGTGTGTTTTGGGTCGTTGTCATGCTGGAAGACCCAGCCACGACCCATCTTCAATGCTCTTACTGAGGGAAGGAGGTTGGTAGCCAAGATCTCGCGATACATGGCCCCATCCATCCTCCCCTCAATACGGTGCAGTCATCCTGTCCCCTTTGCAGAAAAGCATCCCCAAATAATGATGTTTCCACCACCATGCTTCACGGTTGGGATGGTGTTCTTGGGGTTGTACTCATCCTTCTTCTTCCTCCAAACACGGCGAGTGGAGTTTAGACCAAAAAGCTCTATTTTTGTCTCATCAGACCACATGACCTTCTCCCATTCCTCCTCTGGATCATCCAGATGGTCATTGGCAAACTTCAGACGGGCCTGGACATGCGCTGGCTTGAGCAGGGGGACCTTGCGTGCGCTGCAGGATTTTAATCCATGACGGCGTAGTGTGTTACTAATGGTTTTCTTTGAGAATGTGGTCCCAGCTCTCTTCAGGTCATTGACCAGGTCCTGCCGTGTAGTTCTGGGCTGATCCCTCACCTTCCTCATGATCATTGATGCCCCACGAGGTGAGATCTTGCATGGAGCCCCAGACCAAGGGTGATTGACCGTCATCTTGAACTTCTTCCATTTTCTAATAATTGCGCCAACAGTTGTTGCCTTCTCACCAAGCTGCTTGCCTATTGTCCTGTAGCCCATCCCAGCCTTGTGCAGGTCTACAATTTTATCCATGATGTCCTTACACAGCTCTCTGGTCTTGGCCATTGTGGAGAGGTTGGAGTCTGTTTGATTGAGTGTGTGGACAGGTGTTTTTTATACAGGTAACTAGTTCAAACAGGTGCAGTTAATACAGGTAATGAGTGGAGAACAGGAGGGCTTCTTAAAGAAAAGCTAACAGGTCTGTGAGGGCCGGAATTCTTACTGGTTGGTAGGTGATCAAATACTAAATGTCATGCAATAAAATGCAAATTAATTACTTAAAAATCATACAATGTGAATTTCTGGATTTTAGTTTTAGATTCCGTCTCTCACAGTTGAAGTGTACCTATGATAAAAATTACAGACCTCTACATGCTTTGTAAGTAGGAAAACCTGCAAAATCGGCAGTGTATCAAATACTTGTTCTCCCCACTGTATATACCCATTTGAATGAAGAGTATGCAGTGCTGTAAGGAATATAGCTGTGTCCACAATGTCAGTAGCTGTTTATGTTGGAAAATCCCTGCCCAAGGCACAAGCTGCTGCTTCTCACGAGCCCAGCAGTCCACCCCTCCCTTCTCCACCCCTCCACCCCTCCCTTCTCCATCCCTCCATCCCTCCACTCCTCCATTCCTCCACTCCTCCATCCCTCCACTCCTCCATCCCTCCACTCCTCCACTCCTCCATCCCTCCACTCCTCCCTTCTCCACCCCTCCACTCCTCCACTCCTCCATTCCTCCACTCCTCCACTCCTCCATCCCTCCACTCCTCCATTCCTCCACTCCTCCATCCCTCCCTTCTCCACTCCTCCACTCCTCCACCCCTCCACTCCTCCCTTCTCCACCCCTCCATCCCTCCACTCCTCCATCCCTCCACTCCTCCATCCCTCCACTCCTCCATTTCTCGCTCTGGCTCCTTGGCACAGAAACATTGCATGTCGTGCAGAGAGACTGTTTCCATTCTGGGTAATCCTCCCTCTACCTCCCCATCCCCATATTTCTACCCCTCTCTGTTTGTCTCTCTGTTTCTCAATAAGCCACATAGGGAGTGTGGAGGATAGGATTGGATGGAAATAACCACCCTGTGAAAAATAAATGAAAGAAATCAAAGCAACCGCGAGAGAAACGCAGGAAGGACATGTGTGATATGGAAATGATGGATTAGTCTATATCTGCTTAGTCTCAAGCCTTCTCTTTTACACAAACAGGACTATTGGTGTTTGTGTAATACTGTAGCATAGCATGGCTAATTGAATTGAGTTCTTTTACACACTTTTTCTCCCCAATTTCGTGATATCCAATTGGTAGTTACAGTCTTGTCCCATCGCTGCAAATCCCGTACGGACTCGGGAGAGGCGAAGATCGAGAGCCATGCGTCCTCCGAAACACGACCCTGCCAAGCCGCACTGCTCGCTAGGGTTGCACGATATTGGAAATAACTGACATTGCGATATTTTGTTTTTCTGCGATTTATATATTGCGATATGAAAAAATACAGGATGTATGTATGATCCTCTGGGAAAAATGCAGTTTGCAAACAGCGACTTTTCAGGTGGAAGTCCTCATTAATAAAGTGTACGGTCAGACTTACGTAGGGCTCCGTTGTCCGGCTGGACCACAAGTCCATTGTTGCTGTATAATATTCAATGTGTGACAACTTGTGCCTTGCATTTCTCGTACAACTCTGGGATGGCAACTTGAGAAAAATAGTTGCGTGATGGCATTACACACCGCTTGTCAAGCGACCGGATCGTGTTTTTAAAACCCTCTTTGGTAACCGTGTTAATTGGTACCATGTCTTTAGCGACGTGAAATGTTATTGAATCTGTGATTTCTCTCTGCCGTTTGGAACCTTTCTCGTACGGTGTAATACTGGCAAAGGCATCCGATCCATCTGCTTTTGGAGGGCATTGAGATGCTTTGGAGGGCATTGAGATGCTTTGGAGGGCATTGAGATGCTTTGGAGGGCATTGAGATGCTTTGGAGGGCATTGAGATGCTTTGCACTCCTCATACAGAGATTTGTGGTGCCGCCTTAACTGATCGAACAAATTGGTCGTGTTGCCTCGTGTTGTGGCAACAATTGCAAGGCACTCTCGACAAAGTACCTGTTTTTGGTCAACATCATCCTGTCTGTAGCCGAAATATTTCCATATAATTGACGGTGCATTTTCTTTTTGCCACCAAATTTCGCTCTTTTTTTGCCTGTTCCTCACTCATCATTTCGTCACGGCAATCAGAGCCTGCATGGCAACCACATGCAGCAACCAACTCCGTGTTTAAAATAATAATAATAAACAGTGTATCCAATAACCCATAAATCGGAGTAAATTACGTTATATCAGACAGTTTAACATTTAAAAAAAATTATATATATTGTAGACTGATATATGTTTACCTTACTAAATCGCAAGTTCTGCGATGTGACTATTGCGGATGCATACGTCGCAATGTCGATGCTGAAACGATATATCGTGCAGCCCTACTGCTCTCTTAACCCAGAAGCCAGCTGCACCAATGCGTCGGTGGAAAAACCGTCCAGCTGGCGACCGAAGTCAGCTTGCAGGCGCCCGGGCCCGCCACAAGGAGTCGCTAGAGCACGATGGGACAAGGAAATCCCGGCCGGGCCAAACCCTCCTCTAACCCGGACGACGCTGGGCCAATTGTGCGCCGCCTCATGGGTCTCCCGGTCACGGCCGGCTGTGACACAGCCTGGGATCGAACCCGGGGCTGTAGTGACTCCTCAGCTTTAGACCGCTGCTCCACTCGGGAGGCCACATCCTAATCCCTATATTTAGTGCACTACTTTTGACCAGGGCCCCGTGGGTGCCATTTGGGACGTAGCCATGGTCTCTCTGTCATGATAAATGACTAAAATGTAAATGTAAATGTAATGATGTACATTTAATAGCCTACAGCAACAGGACAGTTGCACTGAGCAGCTGGTGCTTCTGTTTTCACCCTCCATCAGTGCTGTTAGTACATCCAGGCTGATTACATTCTGTTATATCTCCCTGTTAGGACATCCAGGCTGATTACATTCTGTTATATATCCCTGTTAGGACATCCAGGCTGATTTACATTCTGTTATATCTCCCTGTTTGGACATCCAGGCTGATTACATTCTGTTATATCTCCCTGTTAGGACATCCAGGCTGATTACATTCTGTTATATCTCCCTGTTAGGACATCCAGGCTGATTTACATTCTGTTATATCTCCCTGTTAGGACATCCAGGTTGATTACATTCTGTTATATCTCCCTGTTAGGACATCCAGGCTGATTACATTCTGTTATATCTCCCTGTTAGGACATCCAGGCTGATTTACATTCTGTTATATCTCCCTGTTAGGACATCCAGGCTGATTACATTCTGTTATATCTCCCTGTTAGGACATCCAGAATGATTACATTCTGTTATATCTCCCTGTTAGGACATCCAGGCTGATTTACATTCTGTTATATCTCCCTGTTATGACATACAGGCTGATTACATTCTGTTATATCTCCCTGTTAGGACATCCAGGCTGATTTACATTCTGTTATATCTCCCTGTTAGGACATCCAGGCTGATTTACATTCTGTTATATCTCCCTGTTAGGACATCCAGGCTGATTTAAATTCTGTTATATCTCCCTGTTAGGACATCCAGGCTGATTTACATTATGTTATATCTCCCTGTTAGGACATCCAGGCTGATTACATTCTGTTATATCTCCCTGTTAGGACATCCAGGCTGATTACATTCTGTTATATCTCCCTGTTAGGACATCAGGCTGATTACATTCTGTTATATCTCCCTGTTAGGACATCCAGGCTGATTTACATTCTGTTATATCTCCCTGTTAGGACATCCAGGCTGATTTACATTCTGTTATATCTCCCTGTTAGGACATCCAGGCTGATTTACAGTCTGTTATATCTCCCTGTTAGTACATCCAGGCTGATTTACATTCTGTTATATCTCCCTGTTAGGACATCCAGGCTGATTTACATTATGTTATATCTCCCTGTTAGGACATCCAGGCTGATTACATTCTGTTATATCTCCCTGTTTGGACATCCAGGCTGATTACATTATGTTATATCTCCCTGTTAGGACATCCAGGCTGATTACATTCTGTTATATCTCCCTGTTAGGACATCCAGGCTGATTACATTCTGTTATATCTCCCTGTTAGGACATCCAGGCTGATTTACATTCTGTTATATCTCCCTGTTAGGACATCCAGGCTGATTTACATTCTGTTATATCTCCCTGTTAGGACATCCAGGCTGATTACATTCTGTTATATCTCCCTGTTATGACATACAGGCTGATTACATTCTGTTATATCTCCCTGTTATGACATACAGGCTGATTACATTCTGTTATATCTCCCTGTTAGGACATCCAGGCTGATTACATTCTGTTATATCTCCCTGTTATGACATCCAGGCTGATTACATTCTGTTATATCTCCCTGTTAGGACATCCAGGATGATTTACATTCTGTTATATCTCTCTGTTAGGACATCAGGCTGATTACATTCTGTTATATCTCCCTGTTAGGACATCCAGGCTGATTTACATTCTGTTATATCTCCCTGTTAGCACATCCAGGCTGATTTACATTCTGTTATATCTCCCTGTTAGGACATCCAGGCTGATTTACATTATGTTATATCTCCCTGTTAGGACATCCAGGCTGATTACATTCTGTTATATCTCCCTGTTTGGACATCCAGGCTGATTACATTATGTTATATCTCCCTGTTAGGACATCCAGGCTGATTACATTCTGTTATATCTCCCTGTTAGGACATCCAGGCTGATTACATTCTGTTCTATCTCCCTGTTAGGACATCCAGGCTGATTTACATTCTGTTATATCTCCCTGTTAGGACATCCAGGCTGATTTACATTCTGTTATATCTCCCTGTTAGGACATCCAGGCTGATTACATTCTGTTATATCTCCCTGTTATGACATACAGGCTGATTACATTCTGTTATATCTCCCTGTTAGGACATCCAGGCTGATTACATTCTGTTATATCTCCCTGTTATGACATCCAGGCTGATTACATTCTGTTATATCTCCCTGTTAGGACATCCAGGATGATTTACATTCTGTTATATCTCCCTGTTAGGACATCCAGGCTGATTTACATTCTGTTATATCTCCCTGTTAGGACATCCAGGCTGATTTACATTATGTTATATCTCCCTGTTAGGACATACAGGCTGATTACATTATGTTATATCTCCCTGTTAGGACATCCAGGCTGATTTACATTCTGTTATATCTCCCTGTTAGGACATCCAGGCTGATTTACATTCTGTTATATCTCCCTGTTAGGACATCCAGGCTGATTTACATTCTGTTATATCTCCCTGTTAGGACATCCAGGCTGATTTACATTCTGTTATATCTCCCTGTTAGGACATCCAGGCTGATTTACATTATGTTATATCTCCCTGTTAGGACATCCAGGCTGATTACATTCTGTTATATCTCCCTGTTTGGACATCCAGGCTGATTACATTATGTTATATCTCCCTGTTAGGACATCCAGGCTGATTACATTCTGTTATATCTCCCTGTTAGGACATCCAGGCTGATTACATTCTGTTATATCTCCCTGTTAGGACATCCAGGCTGATTTACATTCTGTTATATCTCCCTGTTAGGACATCCAGGCTGATTTACATTCTGTTATATCTCCCTGTTAGGACATCCAGGCTGATTTACATTCTGTTATATCTCCCTGTTATGACATACAGGCTGATTACATTCTGTTATATCTCCCTGTTAGGACATCCAGGCTGATTACATTCTGTTATATCTCCCTGTTATGACATCCAGGCTGATTACATTCTGTTATATCTCCCTGTTAGGACATCCAGGCTGATTTACATTCTGTTATATCTCCCTGTTAGGACATCCAGGCTGATTTACATTCTGTTATATCTCCCTGTTAGGACATCCAGGCTGATTTACATTATGTTATATCTCCCTGTTAGGACATCCAGGCTGATTACATTCTGTTATATCTCCCTGTTAGGACATCCAGGCTGATTACATTCTGTTATATCTCCCTGTTAGGACATCAGGCTGATTACATTCTGTTATATCTCCCTGTTAGGACATCCAGGCTGATTTACATTCTGTTATATCTCCCTGTTAGGACATCCAGGCTGATTTACATTCTGTTATATCTCCCTGTTAGTACATCCAGGCTGATTTACATTCTGTTATATCTCTCTGTTAGGACATCCAGGCTGATTTACATTCTGTTATATCTCCCTGTTAGTACATCCAGGCTGATTTACATTCTGTTATATCTCCCTGTTAGTACATCCAGGCTGATTTACATTCTGTTATATCTCCCTGTTAGGACATCTAGGCTGATTTACATTCTGTTATATCTCCCTGTTAGGACATCCAGGCTGATTACATTCTGTTATATCTCCCTGTTATGACATCCAGGCTGATTACATTCTGTTATATCTCCCTGCATTACTCAAAGACTTGAAAAATAATTTCTCATTGTGTTTAATATTCATCATGAATACATTTTCCATCGTTGGCATGCTTTAGTCTGTGTTCCAAATGGCACCCTATTCCCTTTATAGTGCACCACCTTTGACCGGGAACCTGTTGTAGTAGTGCACTATATAGGATGGTTTTTGGAACTCAGCTACAAATCTGTAGTGGGAGGACACATTAAATCAGGTTACGCAACTCTGAGGTTTCTAAGGAGGAAAAAATATCTTCTTAACTAACCATCTCTGTGAACTAAATTGAAAGCGTACCAGGCAGGCCTGTCTTCAACTCTTAACGTCTTGTTTTTGATGATTATCTAGGCCTACCGAGCGCCACATCTCTGAAATGGCACCCTATTCCCTATATGGGTCATGCTACATCTCTGAAATGGCACTCTAGTCCCTATATGGGTCATGCTACAGAAGTGGTGCAAATTGGGGGTTGGAAAAGAATTCAAAATGATATCCTATTTTCCCCAAACTTTCAGCAGATGTCTTCCAACATGTCAGGTAGACATATACACTACTCACACACTTTGTTTGTATTGAATATTTGAAATATTTACCAGAATTCCTTACCACCCCACTAAATGTGTCACTTCTGAAACATAGTGAAGAAGCTGCGATAAAGAGAGAACCATACACAGTAGTGATCATTTTACCATTTGATTAACCTTCTAATTTTGTAATATTATTTATATATATATATATATATATATATATATATATATATATATATATACACAGTGAGGGAAAAAAGTATTTGATCCCCTGCTGATTTTGTACGTTTGCCCACTGACAAAGACATGATCAGTCTATAATTGTAATGGTAGGTTTATTTGAACAGTGAGAGACAGAATAACAACAACAAAATCCAGAAAAACGCATGTCAAAAATGTTATTAATTGATTTGCATTTTAATGAGGGAAATAAGTATTTGACCCCTCTGCAAAACATGAGTTAGTACTTGGTGGCAAAACCCTTGTTGGCAATCACAGAGGTCAGACGTTTCTTGTAGTTGGCCACCAGGTTTGCACACATCTCAGGAGGGATTTTGTCCCACTCCTCTTTGCAGATCTTCTCCAAGTCATTAAGGTTTCGAGCCTGACGTTTGGCAACTCGAACCTTCAGCTCCCTCCACAGATTTTCTATGGGATTAAGGTCTGGAGACTGGCTAGGCCACTCCAGGATCTTAATTTGCTTCTTCTTGAGCCACTCCTTTGTTGCCTTGGCCGTGTGTTTTGGGTCATTGTCATGCTGGACCCATTTTCAATGCCCTGGCTGAGGGAAGGAGGTTCTCACCCAAGATTTGACGGTACATGGCCCCGTCCATCATCCCTTTGATGTGGTGAAGTTGTCCTGTCCCCTTAGCAGAAACCCCCCCCCCAAAGCATAATTTTTCCACCTCCATGTTTGACGGTGGGGATGGTGTTCTTGGGGTCATAGGCAGCATTCCTCCTCCTCCAAACATGGTGAGTTGAGTTGATGCCAAAGAGCTCGATTTTGGTCTCATCTGACCACAACACTTTCACCCAGTTCTCCTCTGAATCATTCAGATGTTCATTGGCAAACTTCAGACGGCCCTGTATATGTGCTTTCTTGAGCAGGGGGACCTTGCAGGCGTTGCAGGATTTCAGTCCTTCACGGCGTAGCGTGTTACCAATTGTTTTCTTGGTGACTATGGTCCCAGCTGCCTTGAGATCATTGACAAGATCCTCCCGTGTAGTTCTGGGCTGATTCCTCACCGTTCTCATGATCATTGCACCTCCACGAGGGGAGATCTTGCATGGAGCCTCAGGCCGAGGGAGATTGACAGTTATTTTGTGTTTCTTCCATTTGCGAATAATCGCACCAACTGTTGTCACCTTCTCACCAAGCTGCTTGGCGATGGTCTTATAGCCCATTCCAGCCTTGTGTAGGTCTACAATCTTGTCCCTGACATCCTTGGAGAGCTCTTTGGTCTTGGCCATGGTGGAGAGTTTGGAATCTGATTGATTGATTGCTTCTGTGGACAGGTGTCTTTTATACAGGTAACAAGCTGAGATTAGGAGCACTCCCTTTAAGAGTGTGCTCCTAATCTCAGCTCGTTACCTGTATAAAAAACACCTGGGAGCCAGAAATCTTTCTGATTGAGAGGGGGTCAAATACTTATTTCCCTCATTAAAATGCAAATCAATTAATAGCATTTTTGACATGCGTTTTTCTGGATTTGTTTGTTGTTATTCTGTCTCTCACTGTTCAAATAAACCTACCATTAAAATTATTGACTGATCATTTCTTTGTCAGTGGGCAAACGTACAAAATCAGCAGGGGATCAAATACTTTTTTCCCTCACTGTATATATATATAGAGTACCAGTCAAAAGTTTGGACACACATTCAAGGGTTTTTCTTAGTTTTGATGTCTTCACTATTAGAAAACTATGAATTAACACATATAATAATAATAATATGCCATTTAGCAGACGCTTTTATCCAAAGCGACTTACAGTCATGCGTGCATACATTTTTGTGTATGGGTGGCCCCGGGGATCGAACCCACTACCTTGGTGTTTCAAGCGCCGTGCTCTACCAGCTGAGCTACAGAGGAATCATGTAGTAACCAAAGAAGTGTTAAACAAAGATTCTTCAAATTGCCACCCTTTGCCTTGATGACAGCTTTGCACACTCTTTTCATTCTCTCAACCAGCTTCATGAGGTAGTTACCTGGAATGCATTTCAATTAACAGGTGTGCCTTCTTAAAAGTTAATTTGCGTTTGAGCCAATCACTTCTTAATGCGTTTGAGCCAATCACTTGTGTTGTGACAAGGTAGGGGTGGTATACAGAAGATAGCCCTATTTGGTAAAAGACCAAGTCCATATTATGGCAAGAACAGCTCAAATAAGCAAAGAGAAACGACAGTCCATCATTACTTTAAGACATGAAGGTCAGTCAATACGGACAATCTCAAGAACTTTGAAAGTTTCATCAAGTGCAGTCACAAAAACCATGAAGCGCTATGATGAAACTGGCTCTCATGAGGACCGCCACAGGAATGGAAGCCCCAGAGTTACCTCTGCTGCAGAGGATAAGTTCATTAGAGTTACCAGCCTCAGAAATTGCAGCCCAAATAAATACTTCACAGAGTTCAAGTAACAGACACATCTCAACATCAACTGTTCAGAGGGGGCTGTGTGAATCAGGCCTTCATGGTCGAATTGCTGCAAAGAAACCACTACTAACGGACACCAATAAGAAGAAGAGACTTGCTTTGGCCAAGAAACATGAGCAACGGACATTAGACCAGAGATTTTTGGTTCAAACCGCCGTGTCTTTGTGAGACGCGGTGTGGGTGAACGGATGATCTCCACATGTGTAGTTCCCACCGTAAAGCATGGAGGAGGAGGTGTTATGGTGTGGGGTTGCTTTGCTGGTAACACTGTCTGTGATTTATTTAGAATTCAAGGCACACATAACCAGCATGGCTACCACAGCATTCTTGCCTATTTAACTAGGCAAGTCAGTTAAGAACAAATTCTTATTTACAATGACGGCCTACACCGGCCAAACCGGGCGACGCTGGGCCATGGACTCTTGACCTAGTGGTCTTGGTTTGAAGACCACATACATTTGGTCTTTAACTTGTCATGGTCTCTACTCACTGGGTCTGGTTCTGGATCTTGGGACAAATGTCCTGGTATAAATCTTGGCTCCTGGATATTACCTTTGACTCCAGAGTGGCGCAGTGGTTTAAGTGGTTAGAGTCCAGGCTCTGTCGCAGCCGGCCGCGACCGGGAGACCCATGGGCGGCGCACAATTGGTCCAACGTCGTCCAAGGTAGGGGGGCTTTTGGCCGGCAGGGATGTGGGTTCGTTTCCCATGGGGGGCCAGTATAAAAAATAAAAAAAATAAAAAATACATGTATGCATTCACTAACTGTAAGTCGCTCTGGATAAGAGCGTCTGCTAAATGGCCTAAATGTAAATATTTGCAAACCATAGGCAACTCAATTTGAAGAAGACAATGCTGTCTGATCATTGGCTGATCACTGCCAACCCATAGGAATCCCCACCCAGTTGACTGCTTTTAAATGGTGGAAGCCCTCAGTAGAGTACAATAGAGTACAGTAGAGCACAGTACAGTAGAGTAGAGTATTTGTATTTATTAAGGATCCCCATTAGCTGCTGCCAAGGCAGCAGCTACTCTTCCTGGGGTTTATTAACGATCTCCATTAGTTCCTGCCAAGGCAGCAGCTACTCTTCCTGGGGTCCTGCAACATTAAGGCAGTTATGTACAATTTAAAATATTACATGACATTATATTTCATAACACTTTACCCAATACATTTAGTGTGTTCCCTCAGGCCACTACTCCACTATCACATATTTACAATACAACATCCATGTGTACGTGTGTGTAGAGTGAGTGTCTATATGTATGTGTGTATGTACCTGTGTGTGTGTCTCTTCACAGTCCCCGCTGTTCCACAAGGTGTATTTTGACCTGTTTCTTAAAATCTGATTCTACTGCTTGCATCAGTTACCTGATGTGGAATAGAGTTCAATGTAGTCATGGCTCTATGTAGTACTGTGCGCCTCCCATAGTCTGTTCTGGACTTGGGGACTGTGAAGAGACCTCTGGTGGCATGTCTTGTGGGGTATGTATGGGTGTCCGAGCTGTGTGCCAGTATTCCAAACAGATTACTTTACATATTTCTTGATATATTAGATATTCGGTAGTGACACTTGAAGATTGACCAACACTCATTTTCTCCTAAATGTTAGCGGATAGACTGCGCACCATGTGGCCATGCTGGAGAGGGGTGCAATCCCATCACCTGGTGATATGTGTAGGGGTGTGGCTTAAGGCACATTCATTCTACAGTCCTTTTAATGCAGGGTTTTAATGCATAGGATGGACCACAGCTTCTGTCAGTCTCATAGGATGGACCACAGCTTCTGTCAGTCTCATAGGATGGTAATGTAGATAGTGTTGGTTTATTGTAATGTAGAAAAATGTTTGTTCGTCACCTGTTTTATTGTAATCGCCTGAAGTTCTTAAATGGCGACTGCCTTTAAAAAGCAACGAATCCCTTTGAAAACGGCCTATGTGGCATCATTAGAAACAGTTATTCTAGTGTCAAAATTGAGTACAAAGTGTAAATAGGATAACGTTGGTCTTAAAGTCAGTCTTGTCTAAAATGGAGTTTGGAACATCCGCGCATCACAACGGGTGTTCTGATGACTTTGTTTTGCACAACACCCCTCATTTTGACATCACCACAAACGACTTCAACGACGGCAGTCTCAGACTGAAGTACGTAGGGAACAACAGAGCAGCGGAATAATTCAGTTTGAGTTGTCAGGCAATCTGTATTCAGTATGAGATATATTTTTTAATGCAGATGTGTATCTCTCTCTCTCTCTCAGATGTAAACTGTGTGTGTGTGTGTGTGTGTGTGTGTGTGTGTGTGTGTGTGTGTGTGTCTTGGCCAGCTGTGTCAGTTAGCGTGTGGATTAATTCCTGCTGGTTATCTGTGCTAGATGTAATGAGGCAGCCTTCCTGTCCTCCCCTACTCCCCCTCCTGCACCTCTAAACTGATTGCTTGGAGAGAGTCACATTGAAGGGGGATTATAAACTAATGTAATGGCAGACCCCAATTCACCAGGCAACCTACAGGGTGATTCTCTGAGACAGGCTCTGGCATCCAGGAAGTAGCATTGCTGGGTCTCTGGGCGGTAGCCTGGGTTTCACCGTGTGTCTATTCTCTAGGTGGATTTTCTACTGAATTAGTAGAATGATCAGAAGGTCTTTGATAAAGTGCTTGCTTGCATCCGTCCTCCTGTGACTGACCCTGGCCTATACACTCTCTGTTCTTTGGGTTACCCACAGGTCTACAGTACTTCAATTGACTGACCTGTTTTCTGTTTTTTCTCCTACAGCTTTACTGTCGTGACTAACCCTGTTCTCTGTTTCCCTAGGTCTGCTGATAGGGTCCGGCTGTGCTCTCTACCCACTGGGCTGGGACAGTGAGGAGGTCCGGCAGACCTGCAACAACACCTCTGATCAGTTTGAACTGGGTGAGTTTAGTTCACGCCTCCATCCACAACATAGGTCTGTACAGAGTTCACACCTCCATAACAGCCAAGAAACATAACAAGATTCACTCACACTTAACATGCCAACAAGGAACATGAAAATGTAGACACACACACATTGTAAATTCATCCTGTGGAAGTCTTAATGCTATAGGCTACTTTAGACTAGCCAGATGTCAAACCTCTTTGTTTAAATGTAGAGTACATCAGTCGGCAGAGGCAGAGTCCCCATTTGTCCTGTAACACTCCTGTACGTAGCAAGCATACTGGGGAATCCCCATTTGTAGTGTGTGTAGATTGATGAGGGGGAAAAAAAACTATTGAATCCATTTTAGAATAAGGCTGTAACGTTACAAAATGTGAAAAAATTAAAGGGGTCTGAATACTTTCCGAATGGACTTGTAGCTACAGTGGACCTTGTCAAAATCATCCATAAGAATGTTCACCACAAAATAAGTGCCATGAGTCTTGAACATAAATTGTAAGACTCAAACAGTGAATCGGTATTCAAGCTTATTTGAGCCCTTAACACCAAAACAGCCCATAGATATGAATTCATGCGAGTTGTTCTGTCAGCGTTGTTGTTGTCTGAATAAAATGCTTGTTATAAGAAGATGACTCTGTAGCTGTAGTCGTTGGGGGTCGTTAAATTCTGAGATTGTTTCCGAGCGTCGTTCTCCCGAGTACAGAGACAGACAGTGGTCGGTCCCAAATTTCACCCAAATTCCCTACATAGTGCACTACTTTTGACCAGAGCCACATAGGCACTGCATAGGGAATAGGGTGCCATTTTAGGACACAGTCAGGTGTCCCCTGGGACTACCCAGCATGCACTGGGAGAAGAAAACAGACGGTTTGTCTCAGCACAGATGATGTGATGTCTCTACAGTAAGCCCGTATCAACCCCCGCAGGAATTAGTAGGTAACTATGGAGGAGATTTAGAGATAGAGAATAGAATGGGGTTAGTTGTTCCTATAAAGTGAGGCTGTTTTATACAAACGTTTTGTTACACAGTCATTTGGTATAATGATAATCACAGTGTAATCAATGTCCAAAATAAGGATGGGATGTACTGTCTGTATTGTTTCTTGGTTCGTAAGTGCACACAAATCCTTTACAAATATCTGTGGGATGTCTTTGGGATGTCTTTAGGATGTCTTTGGGATGTCTTTGGGGTATCTATGAGGTCTATCAGGTGATTCCTCATGAAACCAGGACAAAATATAATCCATAGAATGGTGTTTTGGAGGAAGGATTGTTGACATATATTTGACATTTGTATCTAAATGCATAATTGAGAAATAACTTGATCAAAGATGGTATATTTATCATATTTTGGCCTACCCAGGCCTCCTTTAATACTCCATAATGTTTTATCTGTAGGTGTCCCCTTTAATATAATGTTTCATCTATAGGTGCTCCAAATCAAACGTTGGTGTTATAGAGAGGTATAATGTCTGTTATAGAGAGGCATGTTTAACTTCAGCTTTAGCACTGTTTAGTGAATGATTGTCTCTGCAACAATGACCCTATTTCACACACAGGAGGGAAAAGTCAGAGGCTTGAACTAAAATGTCAAGCAGTCCAAGACCTTTTCCCCTCAAAGGAAACATTTGGAAGCTAATATGGTAGTGTACATTTAGCATAGATGCTAAGATGCTAGTGTATGCTTAGTTCAGAAGCTACTGTACGTTTAGCATAGAAGCTAAGATGCTAGTGTACGTTTAGCATAGATGCTGTAATTTAGCACAACGAGATATAGGCCCTCAAACTGGGAATTACACTCCAACAACATATTAACCACCACAGACACAGACGCTGCTGCCATAACCCAATACAAACAAACATGAATATTTACATTTCATCACCAGACCAGGTCCCTGTTGACACCCAGAGTGGAACCATTTCATCACCAGACCAGGTCCCTGTCAACACCCAGATTACAGTGGCTGATAACAGAGGCAGCTCCCTCTGTCCCTCCCTCACTCACTCTCTCTCTCTCTCTCTCTCTCTCTCTCTCTCTCTCTCTCTCTCTCTCTCTCTCTCTCTCTCTCTCTCTCTCTCTCTCTCTCTCTCGCTCTCTCGCTCTCTCGCTCTCTCGCTCTCTCTCTCCTTCTCTCCTTCTCTCTCCTTCTCTCTCTCTCGCTCTCTCTCTCCTTCTCTCTCTCTCTCTCTCGCTCTCTCTCTCTTTCTCTCTCTCTCTCTCTCTCTCTCTCTCTCTCTCTCTCTCTCTCTCTCTCTCTCTCTCTCTCTCTCTCTCTCTCTCTCTCTCTCTCTCTCTCTCCTTCTCTCTCCTTCTCTCTCTCTCTCTCTCTCTCTCTCTCTCTCTCTCTCTCTCTCTCTCTCTCTCTCTCTCTCTCTCTCTCTCTCTCTCTCTCTCTCTCTAGGTTCCTGTGAGATTGGCTGGGCCTACTACTGTACGGGTGCTGGGGCCGCTGCTGCCATGCTGCTGTGTACCTGGATGGCCTGTTTCTCAGGGAAGAAACAGAAGCAGTACCCCTACTAGATGACCCGACTGGGGGGAGGGAGGAGGAGAGGGGGTACCCCAACTAGATGACCCGACTGGGGGGAGGGAGGAGAGGGGGTACCCCAACTAGATGACCCAGCTGGAGGAGGAGAGGGGGTACCCCAACTAGATGACCCGACTGGGGGGAGGGAGGAGAGGGGGTACCCCTACTAGATGACCCGACTGGGGGGAGGGAGGAGGAGAGCGGGTACCCCTACTAGATGACCCGACTGGGGGGGAGGGAGGAGGAGAGGGGTACCCCTACTAGATGACCCGACTGGGGGGAGGGAGGAGAGGGGGTACCCCTACTAGATGACCCGACTGGGGGGAGGGAGGAGGAGAGGGGGTACCCCAACTAGATGACCCGACTGGGGGGAGGGAGGAGGAGAGCGGGTACCCCAACTAGATGACCCGACTGGGGGGAGGGAGGAGGAGAGCGGGTACCCCAACTAGATGACCCAACTGGGGGGAGGGAGGAGGAGAGGGGGTACCCCAACTAGATGACCCAACTGGGGGAGGGAGGAGGAGAGGGGGTACCCCAACTAGATGACCCAGCTGGAGGAGGAGAGGGGGTACCCCAACTAGATGACCCAGCTGGGGGGAGGGAGGAGGAGAGGGGGTACCCCAACTAGATGACCCAGCTGGGGGGAGGGAGGAGGAGAGGGGGCACCCCAACAGAGACTGACTGTTATGACTGCAGGACAAGACAGACCAAGGCAGAGACTGAGAAGACTGACAAGAGTAAACAAATAGTCTTAAAAAATGGATCTTATTGTTCTGTTATGACTGCAGTACAAGTCAGACAAAACTGTTCTTATTCCTTCTCCAAGACTGTTGTTATTCCTCCTCCCTGACTGTTGTTATTCCTCCTCCCTGACTGTTGTTATTCCTCCTCCCTGACTGTTATTCCTCCTCCCTGACTGTTGTTATTCCTCCTCCCTGACTGTTGTTATTCCTCCTCCCTGACTGTTATTCCTCCTGACTTTCCTCCCTGACTGTTGTTATTCCTCCTCCCTGACTGTTTTTCTGCTGTTATTCCTCCTCCCTGACTGTTGTTATTCCTCCTCCCTGACTGTTGTTATTCCTCCTCCCTGACTGTTGTTATTCCTCCTCCCTGACTGTTGTTATTCCTCCTCCCTGACTGTTGTTATTCCTCCTCCCTGACTGTTGTTATTCCTCCTCCCTGACTGTTGTTATTCCTCCTCCAAGACTGTTGTTATTCCTCCTCCAAGACTGTTGTTATTCCTCCTCCCAGACTGTTGTTATTCCTCCTCCCTGACTGTTGTTATTCCTCCTCCCTGACTGTTGTTATTCCTCCTCTCTGACTGTTATTCCTCCTCCCTGACTGTTGTTATTCCTCCTCCCTGACTGTTATTCCTCCTCCCTGACTATTTTTCCTCCTGACTGTTGTTATTCCTCCTCCCTGACTGTTGTTATTCCCTCCTCCCTGACTGTTGTTATTCCTCCTCCCTGACTGTTGTTATTCCTCCTCCCAGACTGTTGTTATTCCTCCTCCCTGACTGTTGTTATTCCTCCTCCCTGACTGTTCTTATTCCTCCTCCCTGACTGTTATTCCTCCTCCCTGACTGTTATTCCTCCTCCCTGACTGTTATTCCTCCTCCCTGACTGTTGTTATTCCTCCTCCCTGACTGTTGTTATTCCTCCTCCCTGACTGTTGTTATTCCTCCTCCCTGACTGTTGTTATTCCTCCTCCCTGACTGTTGTTATTCCTCCTCCCTGACTGTTGTTATTCCTCCTCCCTGACTGTTCTTATTCCTCCTCCCTGACTGTTGTTATTCCTCCTCCCTGACTGTTGTTATTCCTCCTCCCTGACTGTTGTTATTCCTCCTCCCTGACTGTTCTTCCTATATGCACAATGTATGGACCAATCTCTTTTTGTTTCTCTGTCATGTACAGTGGCTTGTGAAAGTATTTACCCCCCTTGGCATTTTTCCTATTTTGTTGCTTGACAACCTGGAATTAAAATGGATTTTGGGGGGGTTTGTATCATTTGATTTACACAACATGCCTACCACTTTGAAGATGTAAAATATGTTTTATTGTGAAAAAAACAAGAAATAAAACAAAAAAACTGAAAACTTGAGCATGCATAACTATTCATCCCCCCCAAAGTCAATACTTTGTAGAGCCACCTTTTGCAGCAAATACAGCTGCAAGTCTCTTGGGGTATGTCTCTATAAGCTTGGCACATCTAGCCACTGGGATTTTTGCCCATTCTTCAAGGCAAAACTGCTCCAGCTCCTTCAAGTTGGATGGGTTCCGCTGGTGTACAGCAATCTTTAAGTCATACCACAGATTCTCAATTGGATTGAGGTCTGGGCTTTGACTAGGCCATTCCAAGACATTTAAATGTTTCCCCTTAGACCACTCGAGTGTTGCTTTAGCAGTATGCTTAGGGTCATTGTCTTGCTGGAAGGTGAACCTCCGTCCCAGTCTCAAATCTGTGGAAGACTGAAACAGGTTTCCCTCAATCATTTCCCTGTATTTAGCGCCATCCATCGTTCCTTCAATTCTGACCAGTTTCCCAGTCCCTGCCGATGAAAAACATCCCCACAGCATGATGCTGCCACCACCATGCTTCACTATGGGGATGGTGTTCTCGGGGTGATGAGAGGTGTTGGGTTTGCGCCAGACATGGCGTTTTCCTAGATGGCCAAAAAGCTCAATTTTAGTCTCATCTGACCAGAGTACCTTCTTCCATATGTTTGGGGAGTCTCCCACATGCCTTTTGGCGAACACCAAACGTGTTTGCTTATATTTTTCTTTAAGCATGGCTTTTTTCTGGCCACTCTTCCATAAAGCCCAGCTCTGTGGATTGTACGGCTTAAAGTGGTCCTATGGACAGAAACTCCAATCTCCGCTGTGGAGCTTTGCAGCTCCTTCAGGGTTATCTTTGGTCTCTTTGTTGCCTCTCTGATTAATTCCCTGCTTGCCTGGTCCGTGAGTTTGGTGGGCGGCCCTCTCTTGGCAGGTTTGTTGTGGTGCCATATTCTTTCAATTTTTTAATAATGGATTTAATGTTGCTCCGTGGGATGTTCAAAGTTTCTGATATTTTTTTATAACCCAACCCTGATCTGTACTTCTCCACAACGTTGTCCCTGACCTGTTTGGAGAGCTCCTTGGTCTTCATGGTGCCGCTTGCTTGGTGGTGCCCCTTGCTTAGTGGTGTTGCAGACTCTGGGACCTTTCAGAACAGGTGTATGTATACTGAGATCATGTGACACTTAAGATTGCACACAGGTGGACTTTATTTAACTGAATGTAATTGGTTGCACCATATCTTATTTAAGGGCTTCATAGCAAAGGGGGTGAATACATATGCAAGCACCACTTTTCCGTTATTATTTTTTTTAGACTTTTTTGAAACAAGTTTATTTTTTTCATTTCACTTCACCAATTTTGACTATTTTGTGTATGTCCATTACATGAAATCCAAATAAAAATCAATTTAAATTACAGGTTGTAATGCAACAAAATAGGAAAAACGCCAAGGGGGATGAATACTTTTACAAGGCACTGTACCTAACTATCTCTTTTTAAAGAATGCTTTCTTTCTCTCTCTCTTTCTCTCTTTCTTTTCCTCCATCTCTCTGGTTGTTGTGGTTTAGTGGTGCAGTAGTGTGGACCTGTGATAAAGAAGGAAGTAGTGTTTCTTCCATTGGTATTGTGGAGTGTTTCTGTATTCTTTTTTGGCTCATATCCTTACCCTTTAACACTTAATAAAAATGCAATAATCTCCATTATGTAAAAGCAATCCAACATGGGCTACTTCTTCCTAAATACAGCCTGCTCAGATCCAAAAAGCCTAATCATTGTTATGGGTTAACATATTCTGTAGATACAGTATATACTATGAGTTGTATGATAATGTACATTTTATCATATTAGCACACATTTTGTATACACATTTCAAGTAAGTCCCTGTTGTTATTTCTCAGTGTGTGTGTAAATAAATGTTGTTTATCTAAATATACAGTATTTAGTATGTGCATTTTTACAATGATTTTCTTCTCAACATTCCTGAACTAAAGCAAAGTGCAGTGAATCTATTAACTGATCAAACATATATTATTTCTGCTGTCTGTGACTCTCTTATCTAGGTTGTATTAAAGTCACAATCCTACATTTACATTTTAGTCATTTAGCAGACGCTCTTATCCAGAGCGACTTACAGTTAGTGAGTGCATACGTTATTATTATTTTATTTTTTCATACTGGCTCCCTGTGGGAATCGAACCCACAACCCTGGCGTTGCAAACGCCATGCTCTACCAACTGAGCTACATCCCTGCCGGCCATTCCCTCCCCTACCCTGGGCCAATTGTGCGCCGCCCCATGGGTCACGGCCGGCTACGACAGAGCCTTGATTCAAACCAGGATCTCTAGTGGCACAGCTAGCACTGCGATGCAGTGCCTTAGACCACTGCGCCACTTGCAGTGACTTTAAAGCTGAGGGGTGGGGCTGAGAAAATGTAACCGTTCACACATTCATCCACTGAACAGCAGGAAATACTGTATACTAGATATACTTGGTGTATTGGGATTTATCTGTCTGCGCCCAAATGACACCCTATATATACACACTACCAGTCAAAAGTTTGGACACACCTACTAATTCAAGGTTTTTCTTTATTTTTACAATTTTTTACATTGTAGAATAATAGTGAATACATCAAAACTATAAAATAACACATATGGAATCATGTAGTAACCAAAGAAGTGTTAAACAAATCAAAATATATTTGATATTCTTCAAAGTAGCCACCCTTTGCATTGATGACAGCTTTGCACACTCTTGGCATTCTCTCAACCAGCTTCATGAGGTTGTCACCTGGAATGCATTTCAATTAACAGGTCTGCCTTCTTAAAAGTTAATTTGTGGAATTTATTTCCTTCTTAATGCGTTTGAGCCAATCAGTTGTGTTGTGACAAGGTAGGGGTGGTTTACAGAAGATAGCCCTATTTGGTAAAAGACCAAGTCCATATTATGGCAAGAACAGCTCAAATAAGCAAAGAGAAACGACCGTCCATCATTACTTTAAGACATGAAGGTCAGTCAATACGGAACATTTCAAGAACTTTCAACGTTTCTTCAAGTGCAGTCGCAAAAACCATCAAGCGCTATGATGAAACTGGCTCGCATGAGGACCGCCACTGGAATGGAAGACCCAGAGTTACCTCTGCTGCAGAGGATAAGTTCATTAGAGTTACCAGCCTCAGAAATTGCAGCCCAAATAAATGCTTCACAGAGTTCAAGTAATAGACACATCTCAACATCAACTGTTCAGAGGAGACTGTGTGAATCAGGAATTCATGGTCGAATTGCTGCAAAGAAACCACTACTAAAGGACACCAATAAGAAGAAGACACCTGCTTGGGCCAAAAACACAAGCAATGGACATTAGACCGGTGGAAATTTGTCCTTTGGTCTGGATTCAAAATTGGAGATTTTAAGAGTGTTGGGCCAGTAACTCCCAGTCGATTAAGGCAGCCATCCGCACCGCTCTGATTCAGAGTTGGTTGGGTTAAACGCGGAAGACACATTTCGGTTGAATGCATTCAGTTGTGATTGACTAGGTTTCCCTATATTAAATCTACGGATAAAAATAACATGCATGTTGCATAGGCTTCCCAGTGATGTGTTGCGTGTGCTTCCCAGTGATGTGTTGCGTGTGCTTCCCAGTGATGTGTTCCATGCATGTTGCATAGGCTTCCCAGTGCTGTGTTCCCACCTTCTATCAACAAAATAAAGTATAAATTGCTCTCAATTCAGATTAGGTGTGTTATGTTATCAACCCCTTGGTTCAGATTAGGTGTGTTATGTTACCGACCGTGTGTTATGTACCTTACCCCTCGGTTCAGATTAGGTGTGTTATGTGTCATCGTGTTTAGAATGCTGCTCTGGTGGGACCATGGAGCGCTCAACGCTCATTAGCCAAGAGCTGCTACCCCACAATGCAGAGCATCCCTGGATGACGGTGCCCTACCCCTCAACCCTGGATGATGGTACCCTACCCCTCAACCCTGGATGATGGTACTCTACCCCTCAACCCTGGATGACGGTACCCTACCCCTCAACCCTGGATGATGGTACTCTACCCCTCAACCTTGCCTGGGAAGTCTATTTGTGTTCCTCTCTCTTCCCCCCTCTCTCCCTTTCTATCTCAATCTCTTAATGATCTCTCTCTGTGTTCCCTCTCTTTAATAAGTCAAGAGTTCCTCTCTCTCATCTTTCTCATTAGTGAGGTCGGGCACTGATGTTGGGCGATTAGGCCTGGCTCGCAGTCTGCGTTCCAATTCATTCCAAAGGTGTTCGATGTGATTGAGGTCAGGGCTCTGTGCAGGCCAGTCAAGTTCTTTCACACCGATCTCAACAAACCATTTCTGTGTGGACCTCACTTTGTGCACAGGGGCATTGTCTTGCTGAAATAGGAAAAGGGCCTTCCCCAAACTGTTGCCACGAAGTTGGAAGCACAGAATCATCTAGAATGTAATTGTATGCTGTAGCGTTAAGATTTCCCTTCACTGGGACTAAGGGGCCTAGCCTGAACCATGAAAAACAGCCCCAGACCATTATTCCTCCTCCACCAAACTTTACAGTTGGCACTATGCATTGGGGCAGGTAGCGTTCTCCTAGCATCCGCCAAACCCAGATTTGTCTGTCGGACTGCCAGATGGTGAAGCGTGATTCATCATTCCAGAGAAACGTTTCCACTGCTCCAGAGTCCAATGGCGGCGAGCTTTACACCACTCCAGCCGACGGTTGGCATTGCGCATGGTGATCTTAGGCTTGTGTGCGGCTGCTCGGCCATGGAAACCCATTTCATGAAGCTCCCGACAAACAGTTATTGTGCTGACATTGCTTCCAGAGGCAGTTTGGAACTCAGTAGTGAGTGTTGCAACCGAGGACAGACGATTTTTACGCACTTCAGCACTCGGCGGCCCCATTCTGTGAGCTTGTTTGGACTACCATTTCGCGGCTGAGGCCGTTGTTGCTCCTAGACGTTTCTACTTCACAATAACAGCACTTACAGTTGACCGGGGCAGCTCTAGCAGGGCAGAAATATGACGAATTGACTTGTTGGAAAAGGTGGCATCTTATGACGGTGCCACGTTGAAAGTCACTGAGCTCTTCAGTACGGGCCATTCTCCTGCCAATGTTTGTCTATGGAGATTGCATGGCTCGGTGCTCGATTTTATACAGCTGTCAGCAACGGGTGTGGCTGAAATAGCCAAAGCCACTAATTTGAAGGGGTGTCCACATACTATTGGCCACGTAGAATGCTACCTGCCCCGATGCATAGTGCAAACTGTAAAGTAGGAATGACAAAGTATTTTTAAAAATGTTTTATTATTTACTACCAGTCAAAAGTTTGGACACACCTGCTCATTCAAGGGTTTTTCTTTATTTTTACTATTTCCTACATTGTAGAATAATAGTGAAGACATCAAAACTATGAAATAACACATATGGAATCATGTAGTAACCAAAAAAGTGTAAAACAAATCAAAATACATTTTTATATTTGAGATTCTTCAAATAGTCACCCTTTGCCTTGATGACAGCTTTGCACACTCTTGGCATTCTCTCAACCAGCTTCACCTGGAATGCTTTTCCATCAGTCTTGAAGGAGTTCCCACATATGCTGAGCACTTGTTGGCTGCTTTTCCTGTATTCAGACCCCTTCCCTTTTTCCACATTTTGTTACGTTATTCTAAAATGTATTAAATAAAACATTTTCCTCACCAATCTATCCACAATAATGACAAAGCGAAAACAGGTTTTTAGAAATGTTTACTAATTTATTAAAAATAGAAAACAGAAATAACTTATTTACATAAGTATTCAGACCCTTTCCTATGAGACTCGACATTGAGCTCAGGTGTTTCCATTGATCATCCTTGAGATGTTTCTACTATTGATTTGACATTGTTTGGAAAGGCACACACCTGTCAATATCCACAGTTGACAGTGCATGTCAGAGCATAAACCAAGCCATGAGGTCGAAGTAATTGTCCGTAGAACTCCGAGACAGGATTGTGTCGAGGCACAGATCTACCCAAACATTTCTGCTGCATTGAAGGTCCCCAAGAACACAGTGGCCTCCATCATTCTTAAATGGAAGAAGTTTGGAGCCACCAAGACTCTTCGTGGAGCTGGCCGCCCGGCCAAACTGAGCAATCGGGGGAGAATGGCCTTGGCCAGGGAGGTGACCAAATACCCGGTGGTAACTCTGACAGAGCTCTAGAGTTCCTCTGTGGAGATGGGAGAACCTTCCAGAAGGACAACCATCTCTGCAGCACTCCACCAATCAGGCCTTTATGGTAGAGTGGCCAGACGGAAGCCACTCCTCAGTAAAAGTCTGATGAAACCAAAATTGAACACTTTGGCCTGAATGCCAAGCGTCACGTCCGGAGGAAACCTGGCACCATCCCTACGGTGAAGCATGGTGGTGGCAGCATCATGATGTGGGGATGTCTTTCAGCGGCAGGGACTGGGAGACTAGTCATGATCGAAGAAAAGAGGAGCAGAGCAAAGTACAGAGAGATCCTTAATGAAAACCTGCTCTAGAGCGCTCAGGACCTCAGACTGGGGCGAAGGTTCACCTTCCAACAGGACAACGACCCTAAGCACACAGCCAAGACAACGCAGGAGTGGTCTCTGAATGTCCTTGAGTGGCCCAGCCAGAGCATGGACTTGAACCCGATCGAACATCTCTGGAGAGACCTGAAAATAGCTGTGCAGCAATGCTCCCCATCCAACCTGACAGAGCTTGAGGGGATCTGCAGAGAAGAATTGGAGAAACTCCCCAAATACAGGTGTGCCAAGCTTATAGCGTAATATCCAAGAAGACTCGAGTCTCTAATCACTGCCAAAGGTGCTTCAACAAAGTACTGAGGAAAGGGTCTGAATACTTATCTAAATGTAATATTTCATTTTTTCACACATACATTTGCAAACATTTCTAAAAACCTGTTTTTGCTCTGTCATTTACATTTTAGTCATTTAGCAGACGCTCTTATCCAGAGCGACTTACAGGAGCAATTAGGGTTAAGTGCCTTGCTTAAGGGCACATCGGCAGATTTTTCACGTAGTCGGCTCAGGGATTAGAACCAGCGACCTTTCGGTTACTGGCACAACGCTCTTACCCAAAAAGCTACCTGCCGCCCTATGGGGTATTGTGTGTAGATTGATGAGGGAAAAAAACGATTTAATCAATTTTAGAATAAGGCTGTAACGTAACAAAATGTGGAAAAAGTCAAGGGGTCTGAATACTTTTCGAATGCACTGTATTTTGCAATCTATATGGCACAGCTGTAAATGTTTTGGTCCTTAAATGAAACTGGTATACTTTTTTATTCATCACAATTTTTCAAGCCAATTTTGGTCTTTAATGCAAGGCCGACAGACAACTTCCTTACTTCCTCCCCCTTCCACTTGCCTCTTCCATTTTTGCGGTAAGGCTGCAATTAGTTGGTTGTAATTTTGAGTAGAGCAGACATTTCCATATATTTTTGTTAGCTGCATGTGCGACATAACTCCACCAGTCCTATTTATGATATCATTTACAAAGATTATACCTTTTTAAAAACATTTTTTCCAAAAATAGTTTTTTAAAATCAAATAATATATTTGAGTTTAACCATAATATTTGTTGTAATATTTGTTCTGTCTTTTCTGGTGGATTAAACTGAAATTGAAACCAACTTTCTATGGCTTGTTTTGAAAAATTGTGATATTTTGGAAATTATTTTATTTTCAAATAACCGAAAGTGAGAGGTTGTAATCTGAATAAAGGGAAAAAGGCCATTCTTGAAAATGAGGTGAGACATTCTTACTAATCTGCTAGAGAACTAGTTTGGATTTAAGTATAACTTTTGTATGACTGAAGCCTTTAGTGAGAGGTGTAATGCTTTAATATTTAATAAAGTATTAATGATTCAAAAAAAGAAGCTTCGACAGCTAATGCCAATGTGTCTACCAGTTCAGTTTCTCAGATCTGTCATAAAAAATATGCATTACTTACTGAAGTGTGAATGAATGAAAACACGTTGAGTAACACCATGTCAAGGGAAATCCCCCCCCACATGAAGTGAATAATTATACTGTTTTGATTCAATCAAATGTTATGGTTCTGCTCTCACTAAACCTCCCTGTTTCTGTTCTCCTTTCTGCTTTTGTGGGCCCTTGTCGAATGTAAAGTAACCTTCCTGTTCCTGTTTCTGTTTTCCCATCTACCTGCTTTTGTGGGCCCTTGTCAAATGTCAAGTAAGTACGTAGCCAAGGCTTGTGCAATCTGGAAAGCCTCATAGGTCAACATTGGTGCACTATAAAGGGAGTAGGGTGCCATTTGGGATGCACACTAAGAGTAAAATGTATCAGGGAGGAATCTAATAGGCGTAAAATAGATCTTTTGTATTTACATTTACAGTTTTACATTTACATAATTTAGCAGACGCTCTTATCCAGAGCCACTTACAAATTGGTGCATTCACCTTATAGCCAGTGGGATAAACACTTTACAATGTTGGTTTTTTTTTTTGGGGGGGGGGCGTAGAAGGATTACTTTGTCCTATCCCAGGTATTCCTTAAAGAGGTGGGGTTTCAAATGTCTCCGGAGGGTGGTGAGTGACTCCGCTGTCCTGGTGTCGTGGTGGAGCTTGTTCCACCATTGGGGTGCCAGAGCAGCGAACAGTTTTGACTGGGCTGAGCGGGAACTGTGCTTCCGCAGAGGTAGGGGAGCCAGCAGGCCAGAGGTGGATGAACGCAATGCCCTCGTTTGGGTGTAGGGACTGATCAGAGCCTGAAGGTACGGAGGTGCCGTTCCCCTCACAGCTCCGTAGGCAAGCACCGTGGTCTTGTAGCAGATGCGAGCTTCAACTGGAAGCCAGTGGAGTGTGCGGAGGAGCGGGGTGACGTGAGAGAACTTGGGAAGGTTGAACACCAGACGGGCTGCGGCATTCTGGATGAGTTGTAGGGGTTTAATGGCACAGGCAGGGAGCCCAGCCAACAGTGAGTTGCAGTAATCCAGACGGGAGATGACAAGTGCCTGGATTAGGACCTGTGCCGCTTCCTGTGTAAGTTTACTTATTCTCATTTACAGCACTGACCTGGGAATAGTTACAGGGGAGAGGAATTAGCCAATTGGAAGCTGGGGATGATTAGGTGGCCGTGATGGTATGAAGTTAACCAGGACACCGGGGTTATAACCCCTACTCTTACAATAAGTGCCATGGGATCTTTAGTGGCCACAGAGAGTCAGGACACCCGTTTAACGTCCCATCCAAAAGACGGCACCCTACACAGGGCAACGTCCACAGACCAGAGGAAAGAGTGTCTCCTGCTGGCCCTCCAACACCACGTCCAGCAGCATCTGGTCTCCCATCCAGGACCAACCCTGCTTAGTTTCAGAGGCAAGCCAGCAGTGGGATGCTGCTGACCATATATAAGATGTGCTCTTATTTATTCCAAGATGATATGTATCTCCCGAGTGGCGCAGTGGTCTAAGGCACTGCATCGCAGTGCTAGCTGTGCCACTAGAGATCCTGGTTCGAATCCAGGCACTGTTGTAGCTGGCCACGTGGGTTCGATTCCCACGGGGGGCCAGTATAAAAAATAATGTATGCATTCACTAACTGTAAGTCACTCTGGATAAGAGTGTCTGCTAAATGACTAAAATGTAAATTTAATGATATCAAAGAAGAGTATGTCCAACAATGTATGCATCACTTGTGACTTATCTGATGTTGACAGCTAATAATGTACTGGAGCGCCAAGTCTAGGTCCAAAAGGCTCCTTAACAGCTTCTACCCCCAAGCCATAAGACTGCTGAACAATCAATCAAATGGCCACCCGGACTATTTGCATTTGATTTACTAATGTACTTATCTGATGTTGAAATGATTGACAGCTAGTAATGTACTTATCTGATATTGAAATAGAACTCTCAGAGGTAAGACGAAGGACATGTAATACATTTCAATGTGTTCCAAGCTGCATTTTTCTGTGTTGATTAATTCAAGATTTCCCCAATTTCGTGATATCCAATTTGTAGTTACAGTCTTGTCCCATCGCTGCAGCTCCCCTACGGACTCGGGAGAGGAGAAGGTCGAGAGCCATGCATCCTCCGAAACACGACTCTGCCAAGCCGCACTGCTTCTTGACACACTGCTCGCTTAACCCGGAAGCCAGTCGCACCAATGTGTCGGAGGAAACACCATCCAGCTGGTGACCGAGGTCAGCTTGCAGGCGCCCGGCCCGCCACAAGGAGTCGCAAGAGCGCAATGGGACAAGGAAATCCCGGCCGGCCAAACCCTCCTCTAACCCGGACGACGCTGGGCCAATTGTGCACCGCCTCATGGGTCTCCCGGTCACGGCCGGCTGTGACACAGCCTGGGATCGAACCCGGGTCAGAAGTGACGCCTCAAGTACTGCGATGCAGTGCCTTAGACCGCTGTGCCACTCGGGAGGCCGTTTTGAGTTTTTTGAAGGTTACATGGAACAGTCAGAATATGCTTTCTGGACAACCTCAAATATCAAAGAGCCCAGGTGAAGAAGGGAGTTGATGGATGGTAAGTTAAAGAGTTCATGGTCGTGGGTGTAAGTCTGGAAAACATGGATTCAATGGAAGCTGTAATGTTTCATTTAGTCTGGAAATACACCCACACCGACTTCACATACTTTCATTTGAAACATGGAGTGACAAGTGTTTTATACACATTCATTTTGTATGCATGTTTTTTATTCAAGTTGCAAGCTAGCAAAAGTTGAAAAAGTGAAAGCCACACACTTCACTTTGTCCAAAGACAACATTTGAACTGGAAAGTGATATTTGTTGATAACAAAAGATACACAAACTTAATAATAAAATTATAATACATAATAATAATAATACAAATTTAAGAAAAATATATGTCGTAGATGGTTTGGTTGTTTGTTTCAATCCACATCAGAACAACTTGTTCTCCGCACTACACAACTACACAACTACACAACTGCAGAACTACACAACTACAGAACTACACAACTATAGAACTACACATCTTATACATTACCAGAGAGGAGTCATTATGATACTAGTCATTATGATACTAGTGAATGTAAACAGGGGCCAAAGAGGTGAATGTACACAGGGGCCAAAGAGGTGAATGTACACAGGGGCCAAAGAGGTGAATGTACACAGGGGCCAAAGAGGTGAATGTACACAGGGGCCAAAGAGGTGAATGTACACAGGGGCCAAAGAGGTGAATGTACACAGGGGCCAATAACAGTAAGGTTGTTTCACATAAAAATGTAATGCAAATTAAATGTACAGTATTACATGTAAATGTCCAGTAGCCTGTAGGCCTAGACCAGCCAAAGTTCTCAGTGACAGCCAGGTGTTTGGTACATTACAGTACATGATGTGCTCTTGGGAACAGCTAACAGTAAAATATTGTCCAAATATCTTAACAAAAACACATGACATACCTGATAATGACAAGAGCGTGCTGCCCTAGTGCTCCACATCCTCTGTAAAGTACAAATGAACAACGAATAGGGGGGCATAGTCACGCTAGCCCGATGACGACATGTAGTAAAATCAAAGGCAGTGGGGGGAGGCATCTTTTTTTTAAAATCCTGTCGGATGAACACTCAAAACAGCCTACCCGACCGCTCGGAGGCGTCCGCATGGTCCTAAAGCACTCCTTTGCATTGTTTTGCATCACATTCCAATGATAAAACTGTGGGGGGGGGGGGACAAAAATCTAATTTCAGAATGGACATGCCCCCCCGTCCCCATCCCTAGTGAAAGTTGTGCCCCTGAGTAAAATGTACAGTACAGTAGCTAGCTAGCATGTACAGTGTTCACAAATCAACAGATAAGTTCATAAATGACTGAAATGCATACATATCACAATATAATGGTGGGAGACCTTTATAATAAAACTGCCAGTGACCATATAAACTCCTTAGAAGGGTTTTAACATGTAGGATTGATCATGGGATTATTTTACAGTATCCTTCCTCTTCTAAATGGGTATAGTTCACAGGGAAGGAAGGGGGGGCAGGGGATGTTGATGAGGGGGAATACAGGAGAGGCAGGGGATGTTGATTAGGGGGAATACAGGATGATAAGGAAGTGTGAGACATTAAAAAGGGAATTTAAAACAACAAAAGGAATGTACAGTAAAATCAGGGGTGGAACTATGCAGATTCTGGGTCATTATACAACATGAAATTCAACACTTATTACATGAGCATGACAAAAATGAATAAAGAGTTCAGCGATGGAACTGTGAGAAGGAGTGAAGTCAAAAGAGAGAGAGAAAACTATTGCAATAATTTTATAAATGCAGGTCCTGCTTTTCCATGAATGAATTGTTATCAATAGGCCTTACTTGCTTAAGATAATGTTGTAGAGACCATTGTAGGTGTTAGGGCTGAATCTAGAGATTGTGGCGGTGGATGGGCGTGTTGGCTCTCTCACAGAACCCACGAACTCTCACAGAACCCACGAACTCTCACAGAACCCACGAACTCTCACAGAACCCACGAACTCTCACAGATCCAACGAACTCTCACAGATCCAACGAGTTTCATAGTTACACGGTAGATCATTCCAGGCCAATACTGGGTCATTGTAAAACCCAATAATCTCAACACAGTTCTCATTAGCTCCTCCATTTGGTTCGCCGGTTTCAATCCAATAACTTGCGGCCAGTGGTGTTTTGTCCACCCATCTCCAGGTTCCCTCAGCTTCGCTGTCAGTCAGACCAATCCAGGCACGGTGGCCAAATGCTTTGATTAAAGCTTGTTCCTCTCTGCTGTTTATGATCAGCAGGTCCGCTCCTCTGTCCAGACAGTCCTGTCTGCTCTCAGTCCAGTTTTTAGTGTCAGGGGAGATGAAGTAACAACTGCAGCCAGACTTTATTAACCAGTCTTGGGGACATATCTTGCGGACGTCTTTCTCACACACCAACTGGTCTCTCCCTTCAGTCAGGTTGGCGACTAAACGCAGCGAGACGTTAAGAGTGACTTGTAGGACACACAGCAACCCAAAGCCCACAGCAACCAATATGTAGACTCTTCTCCTGGAGTGCTGAGCTGATCCTGAGCTGTCTCTGGTGTGCTGATTGGCTGTCACATTTTCATATTCCATTGTAAAAACTTGATCCATGGATGAAACCTCATTGACGCTCTCCATAATGTTCCAACGTGGTTCGTTTTCACTCAAATCTGTGAAGCTAATCTCAACATCACTTCCCTTCTCACTGCTTATTTCATAACACATCATCATATGAACAGGAAGTTGATGGTGTGGAAAGTACATACTTGTTTTTTTTTATTTTCCACACTATGTCCAGGTTCCTCTTGACATTGCTAAGTACTTTAATGTGTCTCTAGACAAAGAGCGTCAAAGTCACCGTAGCCATATAAGGGTTCATTTCTGTAAGGCCCAGTCAGTGGTCAGTGTATTAGATGTATTAGATGTATTAGATGTATTAGATGTATTATATGTCAGCTAGCCAGTCAGTGGTCAGTGTATTAGGTCTATTAGATGTCAGCTAGCCAGTCAGGGGTCAGTGTATTAGATGTATTAGATGTCAGCTAGCTAGTCAGAGTTTTGATTTTCCACTTTCTTATGACCTACAGCTCCACCCAACACGCTACATATAATGGCACACCAGTGATCTTGTTTGGTTGTAGGGCATACCAGTAATCTTGTTTGGTTGTAGGGCCTACCAGTAATCTTGTTTGGTTGTAGGGCCTACCAGTAATCTTGTTTGGTTGTAGGGCCTACCAGTAATCTTGTTTGGTTGTAGGGCCTACCAGGAATCTTGTTTGGTTGTAGGGACTACCAGTAACTCAGCTATACAGCTGATGTCTGCTGGACTGTTCCTTTTTACGGTACTACATCCTGTTTATGTTTAGCCTCAGCCCAAACATGGTTAGCTTATTGTTGTTTCGGTTATTTCTAATTGTACTATTTCACTGTAGATCAACCAGCCCAGCTAAACCTGCCTTAGATAGCTCCTTTGTCCCACCCCCCATACACGCGGAGACCGACTCAATTGGTGCCTCTAGTGATACTATCTCTTTCATTGTTACCCAACGCTTAGGTTTACCTCCACTTTACTCATATCCTTCCATATCCTTGTCTGTACATAATGCCCTGAATCTTTTCTACAACACCCGGAAATCTGCCCCCTTTATTCTATGTACCCAACGCACTAGAAGACCAGTTTTTTTTTATTATTTTTTTTTTTTTTTTTTACCTTTATTTAACCAGGTAAACCAGTTGAGAACAAGTTCTCATTTACAACTGCGACCTGGCCAAGATAAAGCAAAGCAGTGCGATAAAAACAACAACACAGAGTTACATATGGGGCAAAACAAAACATAAAGTCAAAAAATACAACAGAAAATATATATACGGTGTGTGCAAATGTAGCAAGTTATGGAGGTAAGGCAATAAATAGGCCATAGTGCAAAATAATTACAATTAGTATTAACACTGGAATGATAGATGTGCAAGAGATGATGTGCAAATAGAGATACTGGGGTACAAATGAGCAAAATAAATAACAATATAGGGATGAGGTAGTTGGGCGGGCTAATTTCAGATGGGCTGTGTACAGGTGCAGTGATCGGTAAGGTGCTCTGACAACTGATGCTTAAAGTTAGTGAGGGGGATAAGTGTCTCCAGCTTCAGAGATTTTTGCAATTCGTTCCAGTCATTGGCAGCAGAGAACTGGAAGGAATGGCGGCCAAAGGAGGTGTTGGCTTTGGGAATGACCAGTGAGATATACCCGCTGGAGCGCAGACTACGGGTGGGTGTTGCTATGGTGACCAATGAGCTAAGATAAGGCGGGGGTTTGCCTAGCAGTGATTTATAGATGGCCTGGAGCCAGTGGGTTTGACGACGAATATGTAGTGAAGACCAGCCAACAAGAGCGTACAGGTCACAGTGGTGGGTATTATATGGGGCTTTGGAGACAAAACGGATGGCACTGTGATAGACTACATCCAATTTGCTGAGTAGAGTGTTGGAGGCTATTTTGTAAATGACATCGCCGAAGTCAAGGATCGGTAGGATAGTCAGTTTTACGAGGGCATGTTTGGCAGCATGAGTGAAGGAGGCTTTGTTTGCGAAATAGGAAACCGATTCTAGATTTAACTTTGGATTAGAGATTCTTAATGTGAGTCTGGAAGGATAGTTTACAGTCTAACCAGACACCTAGATATTTGTAGTTGTCCACATACTCTAGGTCAGACCCGTCGAGAGTAGTGATTCTAGTCGGGTGGGCGGGTGCAAGCAGCGTTCGGTTGAAGAGCATGCATTTAGTTTTACTAGTGTTTAAGAGCAGTTGGAGGCTACTGAAGGAGTGTTGTATGGAATTGAAGCTCGTTTGGAGGTTTGTTAACACAGTGTCCAATGAAGGGCCAGATGTATACAAAATGGTGTCGTCTGCGTAGAGGTGGATCTGAGAGTCACCAGCAGCAAGAGCGACGTCATTGATATACACAGAGAAAAGAGTCGGCCCAAGAATTGAACCCTGTGGCACCCCCATAGAGACTGCCATATGTCCAGACAACAGGCCCTCCGATTTGACACATTGAACTCTATCTGAGAAGTAGTTGGTGAACCAGGCGAGGCAGTCATTTGAGAAACCAAGGCTATTTAGTCTGCCAATAAGAATGCGGTGGTTGACAGAGTCGAAAGCCTTGGCCAGGTCAATGAAAACGGCTGCTCAGTACTGTCTATTATCGATCGTGGTTATAATATCGTTTAGGACCTTGAGCGTGGCTGAAGTGCACCCATGACCAGCTCGGAAACCGGATTGCATAGCGGAGAAGGTACGGTGGGATTGAAATGGTCGGGTGATCTGTTTGTTGACTTGGCTTTCAAAAACTTTTTGAAAGGCAGGGCAGGATGGATATGGGTCTGTAACAGTTTGGATCTAGAGTGTCACCCCCTTTGAAGAGGGGGGGATGACCGCGGCAGCTTTCCAATCTCTGGGGATCTCAGACGTTACGAAAGAGAGGTTGAACAGGCTAGTAATAGGGGTTGTGACAATTTCGAGCGGCTAGTTTTAGAAAGAAAGGGTCCAGATTGTCTAGCCCAGATGATTTGTAGGGGTCCAGATTTTGCAGCTCTTTTTAGAACATCAGCTGTCTGGATTTGTGTGAAGGAGAAGCGGGGGGCATGGGCAAGTTGCAGCGGAGGGTGCAGAGCTGGTGGCCGGGGTAGTGGTAGCCAGGTGGAAAGCATGGCCAGCCGTAGCAAAATGCTTGTTGAAATTCTCGATTATTGTAGATTTATCGGTGGTGATAGTGTTTCCTAGCCTCAGTGCAGTGGGCAGCTGGGAGGAAGTGCTCTTATTTTCCATGGACTTTACAGTGTCCCAAAACTTTTTTGGAGTTAGTGCTACAGGATGCAAATTTCTGTTTGAAAAAGTTAGCCTTTGCTTTCCTAACTGCTTGTGTATATTGGTTCCTAACTTCCCTGAAAAGTTGCATATCGCCCGGGGCTATTTGATGCTAATGCAGTACGCCACAGGATGTTTTTGTGCTGGTCAAGGGCAGTCAAGTCTGAGGAGAACCAGGGGCTATATCTGTTCTTAGTTCTGTATTTTTGAATGGGGCATGTCTATTTAAGATTGAGAGGAAATTACTTTTAAAGAACAACCAGGCATCCTCTACTGACGGAATGAGATCTATATCCATCCAGGATACCTGGGCCAGGTCAATTAGGAAGGCCTGCTCGCTGATGTGTTTTTGGGAGCGTTTGACAGTGATGAGGGGTGGTCGGTTTGACCGCGGACCGATCAGGACGCAGGCAATAAGGCAGTGATCGCTGAGATCCTGGTTGAAGACAGCGGAGGTGTATTTAGAGGGTAAGTTAGTCAGGATGATATCTATGAGGGTACCCATGTTTACGGATTTAGGGTTGTACCTGGTAGGTTCGTTGATAATTTGTGTGAGATTGAGGGCATCTAGTTTAGATTGTAGGATGGCCGGGGTGTTAAGCATATCCCAATTTAGGTCACCAAGCAGTACGAACTCTGAGGGATAGATGGGGGGCAATCAATTCACATATGGTGTCCAGGGCACAGCTGGGGGCTGAGGGGGTCTGTAGCAAGCTGCAACAGTGAGAGATTTATTTCTGGAAAGGTGGATTTTTAGAAGTAGAAGCTCAAACTGTTTGGGCACAGACCTGGATAGTATGATGGAGCTCTGCAGGCTATCTCTACAGTAGATTGCAACTCCACCCCTTTGGCAGTTCTATCTAGACGGAAAATGTTATAGTTGGGGATGGAAATTTCAGAATTTTTGGTGGCCTTCCTAAGCCAGGATTCAGACACTGCTAGAACATCAGGGTTGGCGGAGTGTGCTAACGCAGTGAATAACTCAAACTTAGGAAGGAGGCTTCTGATATTTATGTGCAGAAAACCAAGACTTTTACGGTTACAGAAGTCAACAAATGATAGCTCCTGGGGAGTAGGAGTGATACTGGGGGCTGCAGGGCCTGGGTTAGCCTCTACATCACCTGGACACCATATGTGAATTGATTGCCCCCCATTTATCCTCAGAGTTCGTACTGCTTGGTGACCTAAATTGGGATATGCTTAATACCCCGGCCATCCTACAATCCAAACTAGATGCCCTCAACCTCACGCAAATTATCAACGAACCTACCAGGTACAACCCTAAATCCGTAAACTTGGGTACCCTCATAGATATCATCCTGACTAACATACCCTCTAAATACACCTCAGTTGTCTTCAACCAGGATCTCAGCGATCACTGCCTTATTGCCTGCGTCCGTAACGGTCCGCGGTCAAACGACCACCCTCATTACTGTCAAACGCTCCTAAAACACTTTTAGCGAGCAGGCCTTCCTAATTGACCTGGCCCAGGTATCCTGGATGGATATAGATCTCATTCCGTCAGTAGAGGATGCCTGGTTGTTCCTTAAAAGTAATTTCCTCTCAATCTTAAATAAACATGCCCCATTCAAAAATACAGAACTAAGAACCGATATAGCCCCTGGTTCTCCTCAGACCTGACTGCCCTTGACCAGCACAAAAAACATCCTGTGGCGTACTGCATTAGCATCAAATAGCCCCCGCGATATGCAACTTTTCAGGGAAGTTAGGAACCAATATACACAAGCAGTCAGGAAAGCAAAGGCTAACTTTTTCAAACAGAAATTTGCATCCTGTAGCACTAACTCCAAAAAGTTTTGGGACACTGTAAAGTCCATGGAGAATAAGAGCACTTCCTCCCAGTTGCCCACTACACTGAGGCTAGGAAACACTATCACCACCGATAAATCTACAATAATCGAGAATTTCAACAAGCATTTTGCTACAGCTGGCCATTTTTTCCATCTGGCTACCACTAACCCGGCCACCAACTCTGCACCCTCCGCTGCAACTTGCCCATGCCCCCCCCGCTTCTCCTTCACACGTTTTGAAAGAGCTGCAAAATCTGGACCCCTACAAATCAGCTGGGCTAGACAATCTGGACCCTTTCTTTCTAAAACTAGCCGCCGAAATTGTCACAACCCCTATTACTAGCCTGTTCAACCTCTCTTTCGTAACGTCTGAGATCCCCAGAGATTGGAAAGCTGCCGCGGTCATCCCCCTCTTCAAAGGGGGTGACACTCTAGATCCAAACTGCTACAGACCTATATCCATCCTGCCCTGCCTTTCGAAAGTATTTGAAAGACAAGTTAACAAACAGATCACCGACCATTTCGAATACCACCGTACCTTCTCCGCTATGCAATCCAGTTTCCGAGCTGGTCATGGGTGCACTTCAGCCACGCTCAAGGTCCTAAACGATATTATAACCGCGATTGATTATAGACAGTACTGTGCAGCCGTCTTCATCGACCTGGCCAAGGCTTTCGACTCTGTCAACCACCGCATTCTTATTGGCAGACTAAATAGCCTTGGTTTCTCAAATGACTGCCTCGCCTGGTTCACCAACTACTTCTCAGATAGAGTTCAGTGTGTCAAATCGGAGGGCCTGTTGTCTGGACCTATGGCAGTCTCTATGGGGGTGCCACAGGGTTCAATTCTTGGGCCGACACTTTTCTCCGTGTATATCAATGATGTCGCTCTTGCTGCTGGTGACTCTCAGATCCACCTCTACGCAGACGACACCATTTTGTATACATCTGGCCCTTCATTGGACACTGTGTTAACAAACCTCCAAACGAGCTTCAATGCCATACAACACTCCTTCAGTAGCCTCCAACTGCTCTTAAACACTAGTAAAACTAAATGCATGCTTTTCAATCGAACGCTGCTGGCACCCGCCCACCCGACTAGAATCACCACTCTCGACGGGTCTGGCCTAGAGTATGTGGACAACTACAAATACCTAGGTGTCTGGTTAGACTGTAAACTCTCCTTCCAGACTCACATTAAGAATCTCCAATCCAAAGTTAAATCTAGAATCGGCTTCCTATTTCGCAACAAAGCCTCCTTCACTCATGCTGCCAAACATGCCCTCGTAAAACTGACTATCCTACCGATCCTTGACTTCGGCGATGTCATTTACAAAATAGCCTCCAACACTCTACTCAGCAAATTGGATGTAGTCTATCACAGTGCCATCCGTTTTGTCTCCAAAGCCCCATACACTACCCACCACTGTGACCTGTACGCTCTTGTTTGGTTGGTCCTCACTACATGTTCGTCGTCAAACCCACTGGCTCCAGGCCATCTATAAATCCCTGCTAGGCAAATCCCCGCCTTATCTTAGCTCATTGGTCACCATAGCAGCACCCACCCGTAGTCTGCGCTCCAGCAGGTATATCTCACTGGTCATTCCCAAAGCCAACACCTCCTTTGGCCGCCATTCCTTCCAGTTCTCTGCTGCCAATGACTGGAACGAATTGCAAAAATCTTTGAAGCTGGAGACTCTTATCTCCCTCACTAACTTTAAGCATCAGTTGTCAGAGCACCTTACCGATCACTGCACCTGTACACAGCCCATCTGAAATTAGCCCACCCAACTACCTCATCCCTATATTGTTATTTATTTTGCTCTTTTGCTCCCCAGTATCTCTATTTGCACATAATCTCTTGCACATCTAGCATTCCAGTGTTAATACTATTGTAATTATTTTGCACTATAGCCTATTTATTGCCTTACCTCCATAACTTGCTACATTTGCACACACTGTATATATATTTTCTGTTGTATTTTTGACTTTATGTTTTTTTACCCCATATGTAACTCTGTGTTGTTTTTATCGCACTGCTTTGCTTTATCTTGGCCAGGTCGCAGTTGTAAATGAGAACTTGTTCTCAACTGGCTTACCTGGTTAAATAAAGGTGAAATAAAAAATAAAATAAAATAAAAATCTTGTTTGGTTGTAGGGACTACCAGGAATCTTGTTTGGTTGTAGGTCCTACCAGTAATCTTGTTTGGTTGTAGGGCCTACCAGTAATCTTGTTTGATTGTAGGGCCTACCAGTAATCTTGTTTGGTTGTAGGGCCTACCAGTAATCTTGTTTGGTTGTAGGGCCTACCAGGAATCTTGTTCCATATCACGGCCTACCAGTAATCTTGTTTGGTTGTAGGGCCTACCAGTAATCTTGTTTGATTGTAGGGCCTACCAGGAATCTTGTTCCATATCACGGCCTACCAGGAATCTTGTTCCATATCACGGCCTACCAGGAATCTTGTTTGGTTGTAGGGCCTACCAGTCATCTTGTTTTGTTGTAGGGCCTACCAGTAATCTTGTTTGATTATAGGGACTACCAGTAATCTTGTTCCATATCATGGCTTACCAGTAATCTTGGTCCATATAACGGCCTACCAGTAATCTTGTTTGGTTGTAGGACCTACCAGTAATCTCTTTTGGTTTTAGGGCCTACCAGTAATCTTGTTTGGTTGTAGGGCCTACCAGTAATCTTGTTTGGTTGTAGGGCCTACCAGTAATCTTATTTGGTTGTAGGGCCTACCAGTAATCTTATTTGGTTGTAGGGCCTACCAGGAATCTTGTTCCATATCACGGCCTACCAGGAATCTTGTTCCATATCACGGCCTACCAGGAATCTTGTTCCATATCACGGCCTACCAGGGATCTTGTTTGGTTGTCTGTCATTTCAGAGAACACAGCTCAGTGTGTCCTCATCCAGCTAACATTGATAGAGCTCTGCTTTTTATAATGTGAAAATTACTAAACATTTCACTGTCTTTGATCCATTTCCCTGTCAGTAACATAATGTTGTGTAGGAGGATGAGAGGGCAGAAACGAGGTGTTAGTCATCAGATAGACAGGGCTCTTTATCTCAGCATGTGGGTCAATATCACCATAAGGTGCCTTTGAGACTTCCCCATTTCCCCCCCAAAAAGCTGAGATTTTCCATTGAACTTCATATTCATTGTATTAAGTATATGTTATGCTGTTAGAAATGCATATTGGTCAAGCTCCCACACTTTTTATAAATTAACTGCAAGCAGACAATTTACATGCAAACAGCAAAATATGTCCACCCTGTCATGGACAATTTCAAAGCAGAATAAATACATTGTAATTACATAGTGATTATAAAACGTACATTTTCAGAAAACTATTTAGTCACTTTCTCAACAATATATTTTAGTTTATGGGAAAAGTATTTGGATAATAATGAAATTATGGCAAACTATTTGTTTCTCTATAAAATCTGCGAGAGTTGCACTTTATTTTCTAAATAAAATCTAATAAAAAAGATATCTGGTCAAACTTTCAAACAATACTATTTGGCCCTCATTTGTTTATAAAGGAATCACACAAAAGATTTTGCTAACTTGTGAAAATAATTTGTTTATTTTCATAGAACATGAAAATGACAGGGTGGACCCTGGGCATGACAGGGTGGACACGTTGTGAAATGTCATTGACTGGCCTCATAAATGCAAGGAACAATGCAAGAAAATGATGTAAAAATGCCTTTTCCCATGTAGGGGAAATTACAAGTTGAACAGACTGTTTTTGATCCACTCTACCTGCATGCAGCCACTGAAGAAAGATGCCCAAAATGAGACATTAATGTGGCCTTCTAGCGTTAAACTCTGTACATCATTCTGCGCAGTGAAAGTCAAACATTCAACTGTAGAACAAGAAGAAAAATGTTTTTTAAGTGGAGAACAGTTGATTTGAAAAAACAGAATATTACAGAAAGATCACTTGGACGCATCTCCAAACAGTCTCTCCCTTTCTGCAGAGACATGGCTCAGTTCTGCAGTTGCTGTTCCACATACTTCCATGCAGACACTTCAATCTGTACAGAGCGCTTGTTCAGAGCCTGTGGTTCTGGTATTAGGCAAAGTACCTGCCAGTCATGGTACCACTGTGGCCGTAGCTAAAACTGCATTGACTCACTGTGGCCGTAGTGGCTAACAGGGTGTAGTAACATCAGTCAGTGGTGTGTTTTCTGTTCTCTTTAGATAAACAGAGAGCTCTGGTGGAGTTGAACAAACCAGTCTGGCAGCAGTGGTACAGTCCAAAGACTAAACTTCCTGAATGGTACCCTATCCCCTTTATAGCGCAATAGTTTTGACCCTATGGGGCACACTGACACCAATGGGCCCTAGCCTGAACATCTGCTCTGTTTCTACTGAGAACTGTCTAACTGGTGTTGTCTGTGTCCCAGATCTGTCTCTAGTTGCCTGGTCCCAGATCTGTCTCTAGTTGCCTGGTCCCAGATCTGTCTGGATGGCCCAAACAGACTTTCTCTCAGGCTCTGTTTGTCTAGTTGTTGCACATCGTTTCCGTTCATTGCTCAAGCCGGCCTTGTGGCATTCTCTTACCTAATACCAAAGTTGCAGGGTCTGGATTCACAAAACATTTCTTAAGGTTTTCAAAATCCAGACTCAATGCATGGCTCACCTAGTCTCAACCTGCTTCCAAACAGCAGTACAGGGGAAGGGGGGGGGGGATAATGCACCAAATGTAAATATTGAACAGCCATGCATGTCCCCATCTGTAGCCTATTGGCTGTCTTGACTGAGTCTGCTTCTGGCACCAATAACATCCCTTCTCCATCTATAGCAGGTCCTTTATTGGTCACTTAGCTGGATGTTACAGTTTAGCACCAGCTCTATGTCTAACTATCTATACCAGCTCTATGTCTAACTATCTATACCAGCTCTATGTCTAACTATCTATACCAGCTCTATGTCTAACTATCTATACCAGCTCTATGTCTAACTATCTATACCAGCTCTATGTCTAACTATCTATACCAGCTCTATGTCTAACTATCTATACCAGCTCTATGTCTAACTATCTATACCAGCTCTATGTCTAACTATCTATACCAGCTCTATGTCTAACTATCTATACCAGCTCTATGTCTAACTATCTATACCAGCTCTATGTCTAACTATCTATACCTTTCAGTGCCAATACGACTGTGATGACAATTTGTAAGTCGCTCTGGATAAGAGCGTCTGCTAAATGACGAAAATGTAAATGTAAATGTACCAACAGATGTCGTCCCGAAGACTTGGCCATTTGAACTTGTTTATGCCATGGCGTTGCATACACTTAACTTTCACACTGTGCCCTTCTGCATCCATGATGATACCTGGGTATGCTTCATTGTCATAATTAACGACGCACCACTCTCCAATGTGCTTTACCTCAATCATTTCTGGTCTCCTAGGATTATCTGGTGTCTTTCCACATGCTGGGGACTTGTCAGATGAAACAGGAACATTAGCTAGAGTGACCTCTTGAAGGTTAAAGCAGGGGCAGTCCAAAACACCTTCCTCCCTTTTACACAGACATGAAATGTCTCTGTATTTCATTTGGCCGGGTGTCAGACTGATAGCTTGGTGGATTCTCATAGTGCCTTTTATGGCAGCTATTGCAGGTACCTCAGGCTTTGATTCAATATCCCTCTCTGGGATGAAGAACAGCTCGACAGATGTGTCCAGGCTTTTCAGCTTGTTATACAAGCTCTGGGCATCAGGAATGTCTCCTCCATGGGCTACAATCCGGTCTGCTGACCTCTTGAGGGCCCCACCCACACCGTCTGGTGCCCCCTTCCCATGATTAGCCTCAAATAAATTCCACGTTATTTCTTTGAAGCCATACTTGTAGGGTTCCGTTGAGAGGTAGAAGAAATTTCCCTTTTGTCGATACTGCGTTGCAGGCCCATCGCTGAAAAAATGAAGTGTGCTGACTTGAGGGTGTCGTTCTCTCACTACCTTCAGAACTGGATCAAGGTGGGCCCAGATGGCCACAGGGTCGTGTCTTCTGGAGGGTGATATGGAGCAGAAGGTGTGTGGCGCTTGTTCACCAGTGGTGTAGAGCACTCCAGTGTGCAGACTGGCCTGCTTGTGTGAGCCTCCAAAATGCACAGATTGTATTTCTTCGCTGTACTTACATGAGTAATTTTCGCTAAAATCTATATGCAAGAGGGACTCATTGTGCTTCAGACTCCTCCTGAGCTCCCTGTAGGCATCAAACTGCCATTTAATGTTGAAGACATGGCTCCTAAAATGGAGAAGCCTCTCCTGGAAATCTGTGTTAAGCCAATGATCTAACCTGGAGGGCCCTGGCTCATGCTGATTTTCAGGAGTTTCAGCAGGGGAGTTGGGTGGTGTCTCTTACTGTAGCAAAGCACTGGCCCTGTTTCTGGCTCTGGCTTGACTTTTTGCCTCTCTCCATTTCTTTCTTTTTGCCCTCTTCTCTCTCTCACTGAGCTCATTGACACCCTTCTTCTTTCCAGTCTCTCTGTCTTTTTCCATTTGACCCTTTCTTTCTCAAGGTACTTTCTTCTTCTGTCTGGGTCAGCATCACGACGTTCCCGATATCTCCTTGCTATCTCAGCTCCTTTTGATCTCATTCCTTGAAAAAGACGATTCAAAATGTTCCCTTACACACTTTAATTGGCAGTCCCGGTAAACTAGGCTTGCATTATCAAACTAGGTTTGCTGATACCGATATCGCCAAAAAAATTGTCCATATTGTCCATTCTTACTATGTATAGCATGTACTGTTATAAAATGTGTGTAATAGCTGTTGTAATATGTGTAACATTATCAGTATGTGGCCTAAACTATGCACATGTTCTTCCTGTCATGAACCATGTCCACCCTGTCATGGAAGGCTTGCTGACAGGGTGGACAATGACAGGGTGGACATTTTTGGCTAATGTTAGCATTTAATGAGCACATGGTGGACCTTCACTTAGCAACATACTACAGTTAGCAAGCTGACTGTGTACTGTTTTACAAATATATTTCAAAGTTCTGATAGGTTTTTCTATCAATTGATATTTCACTATGACAGAGTGGACATGTTAAGCTTGACAACATCCAACTACACACATAATATGATGAAAATTATGAAACATAAGTGTAAATACTTACTCTGCAACTAGACACTGCTTCAGCCTTCATTGAAGAAAGACAAAATGCTCAGTAGTGATGTCACTGAAAACATCAGTGGGTTTCTTAAAGGGCAGTTACCCCATAATGACAGGGTGGACAGCAATTTCAGGGACACATGCAAAATGTTCAATATGATTATGAAAATACAATATACATGATCAAAATTACTTGTTTTATCAAATAACTTATTGTGGACAGTAAAACCATGTAAAAATTGTTGGATTTAGTATAATTTAACCACTTATTACACACACTGTAGTTAGCAGAGCAGTGTGTGGGACATGCCAAAATCACGTACATCCAATGAAAAAAATGTAATAAAATGAAGGAAACACTTTTTTAGAGACTTATCATTCTACTGATATGTGTGCAAATGTCTGGCCACTTATAATAAGACCTCAGACTTTCATTATTCTGCTACATTTTCATGATGACTGAGTGAGTCTGATGAGGACACCAAAGGCACCTCATAGTGATAACTCATATATAGAGTTAACATTTCTCTGTTTGTTTGAGATGGAGACCGAAGCCCCATTTATACCTGTTGCTAACATGCATATTTTGTCCTAATTTGGTCCACATCCTGATTGTGTCCACATTTGAAGACCGGTGTTGACGATTAAAAGACACATTGTGATCTGATTGTGATCTGATCTTCCTGACCACCTCTGGAGGTAGTCAGACGCATTGTGTCTGAATATCTTACAAGTGTAGACGGATCTGGACAGTGAAGCCATTTAAATCATAAACGTCCCGCCCTTTTGAAAATCATTGACAGGTGGGACCATTGACTTATGACATGAATATGTGTCTTAAAGTAAATAAACAGATATTATTTTTGAAAAGAATATCCGTAATATAATTAGCATACAGGGAGGGACCAGGAAATCTGGTCACAATGCAGACACAGTGAAAGATAACAGACACCATGTGTAGACGCCTATCTGAAAATGTGGTCACAATCATAATGTGAACAAGATCAGGAGCGAAGATGCATGTTGGCGCCAGGTATAAACGGGGCTTGAAGTGAATTTCAATTCTGACTTTAATCCTCATTGGTTGTTGAAGCTTATTAAAGACATTGGAGTCTTCTGGCTCTGTGGTGAGTTGTAAATAGATTATTATTGTACACATTATGCTTCTTATTTGAATTCCACTCACTGAAATGACTGACAGCTAATCAATTACTGATCGTCTTTGGTATCAGAGCCAAGTGACGCCAGGACAGCGGAGTCACTGACCACCTTCCGGAGACACTTGAAACCCCACCTCTTTAAGGAATACCTGGGATAGGATAAAGTAATCCTTCTACCCCTCCTTACCCCACCCCAACCCCCCAAAAAAAAAACATATTGTAAAGTGGCTATCCCACTGGCTATAAGGTGAATGCACCAATTTGTAAGTCGCTCTGGATAAGAGCGTCTGCTAAATGACGTAAATGTAAATATACAGTGTTACATCAGTCCATAGTGATCAAAACGGAAACACCTTGTGTTTGATGACAGGCTATAATGCTGCATTTAATTAGGGAATAATTTGTATGACCCTGCTAATATTAGTCTTCATTTCATTCCATTCTTGTAACTGTCTTGACTTGATCAGCATCATCTTTTGAGGAGGATTCATCATTTCAAAAGGCATTCGCACATCTGAGTTATCTTTTTTGCAGATGCCATGGTAACAGTTGAATAAGATGAGAAAAAAAGAAGAAACCTGCACACTGCTCTTGATAGTATCACTGCTCTTGATAGTATCACTGCTCTTGATAGTATCACTGCTCTTGATAGTATCACTGCTCTTGATAGTATCACTGCTCTTGATAGTATCACTGCTCTTGATAGTATCACTGCTCTTGATAGTATCACTGCTCTTGATAGTATCACTGCTCTTGATAGTATCACTGCTCTTGATAGTATCACTGCTCTTGATAGTATCACTGCTCTTGATAGTATCACTGCTCTTAATAGTATCACTGCTCTTAATAGTATCACTGCTCTTGATAGTATCACTGCTCTTGATAGTATCACTGCTATTAATAGTATCACTGCTCTTAATAGTATCACTGCTCTTGATAGTATCACTGCTCTTGATAGTATCACTGCTCTTGATAGTATCACTGCTCTTAATAGTATCACTGCTCTTGATAGTATCACTGCTCTTGATAGTATCACTGCTCTTAATAGTAACACTGCTCTTGATAGCATCACTGCTCTTGATAGTATCACTGCTCTTGATAGTATCACTGCTCTTAATAGTATCACTGCTCTTAATAGTATCACTGCTCTTGATAGTATCACTACTCTTAATAGTATCACTGCCCTTAATAGTATCACTGCTCTTGATAGTATCACTGCTCTTAATAGTATCACTGCTCTTAATAGTATCACTGCTCTTGATAGTATCACTGCTCTTGATAGTATCACTGCTCTTAATAGTATCACTGCTCTTGATAGTATCACTGCTCTTAATAATATCACTGCTCTTAATAGTATCACTGCTCTTGATAGTATCACTACTCTTAATAGTATCACTGCCCTTAATAGTATCACTGCTCTTGATGGTATCACTGCTCTTGATAGTATCACTGCTCTTGATAGTATCACTGCTCTTGATAGTATCACTGCTCTTAATAGTATCACTGCTCTTGATAGTATCACTGCTCTTAATAGTATCACTGCTCTTAATAGTATCACTGCCCTTAATGGTATCACTGCTCTTGATAGTATCACTGCTCTTGATAGTATCACTGCTCTTGATAGTATCACTGCTCTTAATAGTATCACTGCTCTTGATAGTATCACTGCTCTTGATAGTATCACTGCTCTTGATAGTATCACTGCTCTTGATAGTATCACTGCTCTTGATAGTATCACTGCTCTTGATAGTATCACTGCTCTTAATAGTATCACTGCTCTTGATAGTATCACTGCTCTTAATAGTATCACTGCTCTTGATAGTATCACTGCTCTTGATAGTATCACTGCTCTTGATAGTATCACTGCTCTTGATAGTATCACTGCTCTTGATAGTATCACTGCTCTTGATAGTATCACTGCTCTTGATAGTATCACTGCTCTTGATAGTATCACTGCTCTTAATAGTATCACTGCTCATGATAGTATCACTGCCCTTGATAGTATCACTGCTCTTGATAGTATCACTGCTCTTGATAGTATCACTGCTCTTGATAGTATCACTGCTCTTGATAGTATCACTGCTCTTGATAGTATCACTGCTCTTGATAGTATCACTGCTCTTGATAGTATCACTGCTCTTGATAGTATCACTGCTCTTAATAGTATTACTGCTCTTTAATAAGCTTTACGTATCGGCCTCAAGGACGATTCACCAGAAATGTAAATGGCATTTAGTCCAAGTCCAAAACACTGGCTGGATAAATGTGTTGTCTTGTGATGCAAAACCTTTACAGGCGCTGCTCTGGCTGTATAACTGTACTTTACCTCCATCTAGAGGCTAAAGCTGGAATCGCGTTACATTTTGACAGGGACACGCCTTGTTACGTCACACAATAACAAGCACAGCAGTGTACAAAGAATGGTTGTCACTAGTTACCACAGCCACATAGTCAAAATTGGCTATATATCGTAAAGATAAAAATAAAATAAAAAATAAAATGTGCTTTTTGGTCTTAGTTTAAGGTTAGCATTGTTGATTAAGGTTAGGGTTCGGTTTAAAATCAGATTTTAAGAAGATACGTTGTAGTAATAAGCAGGGTGTAGCCATTTGTGGCTGTGGTAAATAGTGACGACCACAAAGAATACGCGTGTGTAATGTTGTTGACCGAACCCCATTCCACTCCTTGCCACTCGTGTCATGGTCCTTGCTAACCTGAACTAAGTCCCTACCCCATTGAGGTTGACATTTCAAATAGTTAGGGGTTTATTTGCATATTTGGACCTCCGTTAGCTTTTGCAAAGGCAGCAGCTGCTCTTCCTGGGGTCCACAAAAAAAACACAAAAACACGACAAGTAACAAAACACTGATACACTGACAGACAAAGACAGGAACCCAAATTTAAAATACAACGATATACAAACAATACAACTACTACTAATAATACAAACATTAAAAAAATATATGTGTCTGTTAGATTGTGTCTGACTGTGTGTGTGTTTGTGTCCCCTCACAGTCCATTAGATGACCCCTGGTGGCTCCCCCTGTAGCTCAGTTGGTAGAGCATGGTGTTTGCAACGCCAGGGGTTGTGGGTTCGATTCCCACGGGGGGCGCCAGTATGAAAAAATTTATGCACTCACTAACTGTAAATTGCTCTGGATTAGAGTGTCTGCTAAATGACTAAAATGTAACATGTAAATAACAGACATACCCCTCCCCATCTTCACAACAACTTTGTCAGTATGACTTGACCATGATAATTGACCATCCAATGTTATACCTAGGAGTCTAACTTGCTCAATGGTCCCACCCTTTATACACAACTCCGGTTTAGGTCTTAGAGAATGTTTCGAACCAAATACAATGCTTTTAGTTTTAGGTGTATTTGAGAAACTAAGTGTGAGAACAGTTAGAGACTCCTGGATCGATGGTGAATTGATAAATCGTATGGTTCAAAGAAATGAGGTGGCCAACAAGTGAGGCTGCTCAGCTGATTGGTTGACATACTGTCAATAAAAACATGTTGTGACTAAACTTAACAAAAATAAGAAGAAATTAGGTCACCAAACAAAGATAAATGACAGAAAACACAATGGAAAAAATACTTTGGAGTGCCTTAAATGATATCATGGGCAGAAACCCAATTCATCTCCGTCGTTCATTGAAGTTGATGGGTCATTTATAACAAAACCTTTCGATATTGCCAATCATTTCAATGACTATTTCATTAGTAAAGTGGAAAAACTCAGAAGTGAAATGACAACATTGAACAGTGAACCGTCATATTTTTGTGTAAAATATCTAATAATGAAAGAGAAGGATTGCTGTTTTGAATTTGGTCAAGTTAGTGTGGGAGAGGTGGAAAAACGATTGTTATCCATCAATAATGATAAGCCACCAGGTACAGACAACCTAGATGGGAAACTATTGAGAATGGTAGCAGACTGTATTGCCACCCCTATTTGCTATATCTTTAACAAAAGCCTAAAGGAGTGTGTGTCCACAGGCGTGGAAGGAAGCTAACGTACACTATACATACAAAAGTATGTGGACACCCCTTCAAATTAGTGGATTCGGCTGTTTCAGCCACACACGTTGCTGACAGGTGTATAAAATCGAGCACACAGCCATGCAATCTCCATAGACAAACATTGGCAGTAGAATGGCCCGTACTGAAGAGCTCAGTGACTTTCAACGTGGCACCGTCATAGGATGCCACCTTTCCAACAAGTCAGTTTGTCAAATTTCTGCCTTGCTAGAGCTGCCCCGGTCAACTGTAAGTGCTGTTATTGTGAAGTGGAAATGTCTAGGAGCAACAATGGCTCAGCCGCGAAGTGATAGGCCACACAAGCTCACAGAACGGGACCACAAGAGTGCTGAAGCTTGTAGCGCGTAAACATTGTCTGTCCTCGGTTGCAACACTCACTACTGAGTTCCAAACTGCCTCTGGAAGCAACGTCAGCACAAGAACTGTTCATCGGGAGCTTCATGAAATGGGTTTTCCATGGCCGAGCAGCCGCACACAAGCCTAAGATCACCATGCGCAATGACAAGCGTCGGCTGGAGTGGTGTAAAGCTCGCCCCCATTGGACTCTGGAGCAGTGGAAATGCCTTCTCTGGAATGATGAATCACGCTTCACCATCGGACAGTCCGATGGACTAATCTGGGTTTGGCAGATTCCCAGATAGAACGATACCCGCCCCAATGCACAGTGCCAACTGTAAAGTTTGGTGGAGGAGGAATTCTGGTCTGGGGCTGTTTTTCATGGTTTGGGCTAGGCCCAGTGAAGGGAAATCTTAATGCTACAGCATACAATGACATTCTAGACAATTCTGTGCTTCCAACTTTGTGGCAACAGTTTGGGGAAGGGCCTTTCCTGTTTCAGCATGACAATGGTTTGTCGAGATTGGTGTGGAAGAACTTGACTGGCCTGCACAGAGCCCTGACCTCAACCCCATCGAACACCTTTGGGATGAATTGGAATGCCGACTGCGAACCAGGCCTAATCACCCAGCATCAGTGGCCGACCTCACTAATGCTCGTGGCTGAATGGAAGCAAGTCCCCGCAGCAATGTTCCAACATCTAGTGGAAAGCCTTCCCAGAAGAGTGGAGGCTGTTATAGCAGCAAAGGGGGGGATCAACTCCATATTAATGCCCATAATTTTGGAATAAGATGTTCGACGACCAGGTGTCCACATAGTTTTGGTAATGTAGTGTACTTCCCCTGTCTAAAAATAGTAAAGCACCCTTTGCTGGCGCTAACAGTCGCCCAATCCGTTTTCTACCTGTTCTTATAAAACTCATGGAGAGAATTGTGTTTGACCAAATACAATGCTATTTTTCAGAGAACAATTTAACTGCTGACTTTCAGCATGCATTTAGGCCCCGATTCCGACCCGAGGTAATTATGCATAAATTGAACTTAATTCCCTTTTTATGCACTTTTCTCTCTGACCTTGAACTTAAGCATGAGAATAGCATGTTATTCACCTGATATTCGTTTTGGATGGAGGGTGGAGCGATTTCAGTGCCAACAGAAATGTTATTTGAATTTTCACATTTTGAATTTATGTTAGGATATTGGATTTGAATTCAATATTTTTTAATTCGTAATGCACAAATTGAATCATAATATTCCTAAATTGAACTTTCAATTGAATGAATATTGCATTCAGTTTAATTCAATATTCAAATTCAATATTTATATATTCAGTTTCAATATGGTAGATATTGCATTCATTTTCTGTGTATCAAGTTTACAAACTATCATTTCAAGTTGACCAAAGTTTTATATATTCAATTTCTCCTATGCATCAAATTCAGTTTTCAAATTCAGTTTCTAAATTCAGTTTCTAAATTCAGATTCGAAACTGCTCTCAACAACATCCTGGTACTTTGCCAGCCAGGAAAAGTAGAAGAACAATGATAAATCTAACTCCCTTCCAGACAGCTACAGTGGGGGAAAAAAGTATTTAGTCAGCCACCAATTGTGAAAGTTCTCCCACTTAAAAGATGAGAGAGGCCTGTAATTTTCATCATAGGTACACGTCAACTTTGACAGACAAATTGCGATTTTTTTTTCTCCAGAAAATCACATTGTAGGATTTTTAATGAATTTATTTGCAAATTATGGTGGAAAATAAGTATTTGGTCACCTAAAAACAAGCAAGATTTCTGGCTCTCACAGACCTGTAACTTCTTCTTTAAGAGGCTCCTCTGTCCTCCACTCGTTACCTGTATTAATGGCACCTGTTTGAACTTGTTATCAGTATAAAAGACACCTGTCCACAACCTCAAACAGTCACACTCCAAACTCCACTATGGCCAAGACCAAAGAGCTGTCAAAGGACACCAGAAACAAAATTGTAGACCTGCACCAGGCTGGGAAGACTGAATCTGCAATAGCAGCTTGGTTTGAAGAAATCAACTGTGGGAGCAATTATTAGGAAATGGAAGACATACAAGACCACTGATAATCTCCCTCGATCTGGGGCTCCACGCAAGATCTCACCCCGTGGGGTCAAAATGATCACAAGAACGGTGAGCAAAAATCCCAGAACCACACGGGGGGACCTAGTGAATGACCTACAGAGAGCTGGGACCAAAGTAACAAAGCCTACCATCAGTAACACACTACGCTGCCAGGGACTCAAATCCTGCAGTGCCAGACGTGTCCCCCTGCTTAAGCCAGTACATGTCCAGGCCCGTCTGAAGTTTGCTAGAGTGCATTTGGATGGTCCAGAAGAGGATTGGGAGAATGTCATATGGTCAGATGAAACCAAAATATAACTTTTTTGGTAATAACTCAACTCGTCGTATTTGGAGGACAAAGAATGCTGAGTTGCATCCAAAGAACACCATACCTACTGTGAAGCATGGGGGTGGAAACATCATGCTTTGGGGCTGTTTTTCTGCAAAGGGACCAGGACGACTGATCCGTGTAAAGGAAAGAATGAATGGGGCCATGTATCGTGTGATTTTGAGTGAAAACCTCCTTCCATCAGCAAGGGCATTGAAGATGAAACGTGGCTGGGTCTTTCAGCATGACAATGATCCCAAACACACTGCCCGGGCAACGAAGGAGTGGCTTCGTAAGAAGCATTTCAAGGTCCTGGAGTGGCCTAGCCAGTCTCCAGATCTCAACCCCATAGAAAATCTTTGGAGGGAGTTGAAAGTCCGTGTTGCCCAGCGACAGCCCCAAAACATCACTGCTCTAGAGGAGATCTGCATGGAGGAATGGGCCAAAATACCAGCAACAGTGTGTGAAAACCTTGTGAAGATTTACAGAAAACGTTTGACCTGTGTCATTGCCAACAAAGGGTATATAACAAAGTATTGAGAAACTTTTGCTATTGACCAAATACTTATTTTCCACCATAATTTGCAAATAGATTCATTAAAAATCCTACAATGTGTTTTTCAGGATTTTTTTTTCTAATTTTGCCTGTCATAGTTGACGTGTACCTATGATGAAAATTACAGGCCTCTCTCATATTTTTAAGTGGGAGAACTTGCACAATTGGTGGCTGACTAAATACTTTTTTCCCCCACTGTATCTTTGCTGGCAGAAGAAGCAAGAGACAGTAGTGATCACTGAGCGATGCCAATTTACCACCACTGTCAACGGTAACTTAACTGTCTTGTCATGATTTGACTTCACTGCATTTATCAAGCTGTCTTATTACCATTGTGATATTGTAAATTAATCGTTTATTGTCTTTATATTTGAAGGGCATGGCTTTGCATGGACAAGGACAAGGACTTGGAATGGTTGGCCGACTAATAAAAAAGGAAGACACAGTCTCCTGTCCTCTGTAGCTCAGCTGGTTAGAGCACGGCGCTTGTAACGCCAAGGTAGTGGGTTCGATCCCCGGGACCACCCATACACAAAAAAATAAAATAAAATGTATGCACGCATGACTGTAAGTCGCTTTGGATAAAAGCGTCTGCTAAATGGCATATTATGAGAAAGTCCATCAGACCCTATACGCTTTCTGTTAACAGGAGAGACATTCACATCTCCCGCCTACGTATTCCGAATAAGTCGCTATGCCATCTCAGAGATTGTCATTGAGACATGCAAGGCGCCGTTAAAGTGTACTGAAGACAGACTATCTGCAGGTGAAAAGCAATAGCCCGAGGATATGAGGAGCTATGTGGTCCTCTGGTCCTATGGTCCTCTGTAGCTCAGCTGGTTAGAGCACGGCGCTTGTAACGCCAAGGTAGTGGGTTCGATATGAGGAGCTATGTCATCGCTTTGGATAAAAGTGTCTGCTAAATGGCATATTATTTATTTTATTTATTTATATGTCAATTCCCAAGGTGTGTGAGCGCTCTGGATGGAAAACATGTCATCTTCCAGTCCCCCCAACACAGTGGCTCCTATTACCACAACTACAAGGGCAGGAATTCCATAGTGTTGTCGATGCCGATCTGAAATTGGAATATGTGGAATGTTGGGGACAAATAGCAGAGTGAGTGATGATGGTGTTTGGAACAAGACCGGCCTTTGCTGAGCCCTTAGGAATGGGACCCTGGACATGCCGAACCCAATCCCCTAAGAACAAAGCCAGTGCCGTATGTTGTGGTGGATAATAAGGCATTTGCCCTGAAAGCCGACACTCTGAAGCCCTACGAACCTAGCTGGTAGATGAGAGCAGGATCTTCAATTACAGATGAGCACTAACCTGTCCGTAAAGACAACACCAAATGCCCCAAAATAATAATAATCATGCTTTTTTTTTTTCCAGCAAGGCTTTCAAGAGCAAGGCGCTGTGTGGAAAACGCGGTGGCAAGTGTTCAGATCGGTCCTGATCTCGTCCTGGCCGCAAACACCTCTTCCTGAGGTCGCGGAAGAGCGTCCAGAGTTGGACAGGGAGGAAGTGGGGAGTGGAGTGGTGGTGTCTGGCGAGTGGCGCTCCGAGGCTCCGTCAGAGTCCATGCTGGATATCAGGGCAGGATCCAGCAATAACTACGCCAGTGAAGCCAAGAATGTCAGACGAGAACAAGGACTATTTCAACTCACCGGAGGGCGCAGTCAGCTGGCAGTGGAACGTTTTCCAATAATCATTGTCACACTTTAACACCATCTTGCTGTAGTTCTAATTATTTCAGAAACTAGTATGTCAACTGTTTGTAGCCTATATCGATTAAAATCTATTGAATTCCATCTCATGCATTATTATTTTTTATTTTTTAACTTATCCACATCATAAAAATGTAATGTATAGAGTAATGAGTCAGAACTGTAGGTTAATCGATTTAATAATGTATTAATGTACAGTTGAAGTCGGAAGTTTACATACACCTTAGCCAAATACATTTAAAACTCAGTTTTTCACAATTCCTGACATTTAATCCTAGTACAAATTACCTGTCTTAGGTCAGTTAGGATCACCACTTTATTTTAAGAATGTGAAATGTCAGAATAATAGTAGAGAGAATGATTTATTTCAGCTTTTATTTCTTTCATCACATTCCCAGTGGGTCAGAAGTTTACATACACTCAATTAGTATTTGGTAGCATTGCCTTTAAATTGTTTAACTTGCGTCAAACGTCAAACGTTTCGGGTAGCCTTCCACAAGCTTCCCACAATAAGTTGGGTGAATTTTGGCCCATTCCTCCTGACAGAGCTGGTGTAACTGAGTCAGGTTTGTAGCCCTCCTTGCTCGCACACGCTTTTTCAGTTCTGCCCACAAATGTTCTATTGGATTGAGGTCAGGGCTTTGTGATGGCCACTCCAATACCTTGACTTTGTTGTCCTTAAGCCACTTTGCCACAACTTTGGAAGTATGCTTGGGGTCATTGTCCATTTGGAAGACCCATTTGCGACCAAGCTTTAACTTCCTGACTGATGTCTTGAGATGTTGCTTCAATATATCCACATAATTGTCCTTCCTCATGATGCCATCTATTTTGTGAAGTGCACCAGTCCCTCCTGCAGCAAAGCACCCCCACAGCATGATGCTGCCACCCCCGTGCTTCACGGTTGGGATGGTGTTCTTCGGCTTGCAAGCACCACCTTTTTCCTCCAAACATAACGATGGTCATTATGGCCAAACAGTTCTATTTTTGTTTCATCAGACCAGAGGACATTTCTCCAAAAAGTACGATCTTTGTCCCCATGTGCAGTTGCAAACCGTAGTCTGGCTTTTTTATGGCTGTTTTGGAGCAGTGGCGTCTTCCTTGCTGAGCGGCCTTTCAGGTTATGTTGATATGGGACTTGTTTTACTGTGGATATAGATACTTTTGTACCAGTTTCCTCCAGCATCTTCACAAGGTCCTTTGTTGTTGATTTGTGATTGATTTGCACTTCTCGCACCAAAGTACGATAATCTCTAGGAGACAGAACGTGTCTCCTTACTAAGCAGTATGACGGCTGCGTGGTCCCATGGTGTTTATACTTGCGTACTATTGTTTGTACAGATGAACGTGGTACCTTCAGGCGTTTGGAAATTGCTCCCAAGAATGAACCAGACTTGTGGAGGTCTACAATTTCTTTTCTGAGGTCTTGGCTGATTTATTTTGATTTTCCCATGATGTCAAGCAAAGAGGCACTGAGTTTGAAGGTAGGCCTTGAAATACATCCACAGGTACACCTCCAATTGACTCAAATTATGTCAATTAGCCTATCATAAGCTTCTAAAGCCATGACATCATTTTCTGGAATTTTCCAAGCTGTTTAAAGGCACAGTCAACTTAGTGTATGTAAAATTCTGACCCACTGGAATTGTGATACAGTGAATTATAAGTGAAATAATCTGTCTGTAAACAATTGTTGGAAAAATTACTTGTGTCATGCACAAAGTAGATGTCCTAACCGACTTGCCAAAACTATAGTTTGTTAACAAGAAATTTGTGGAATGGTTTAAAAAATGAGTTTTAATGACTCCAACCTAAGTGTATGTAAACTTCCGACTTCAACTGTATACACAATAGATACATAATCACAAATAAACATACAATTCAACATTCTCACTCACTACTTAAATCTTTTTTTTAAATACTTAAGCAGCAATTGCTGGATGTCCACTTTTGTCAATCTATCGAAGTCTTGGTAGCGTCCCCTTGGTAGCATCCCCTTGGTAGCATCTTCTTGGTAGCATCCCCTTGGTAGCATCCTCTTGGTAGCATCCCCTTGGTAGCATCCCCTTGGTAGCATCCTCTTGGTAGCATCCCCTTGGTAGCAGATGGATCAGACTATGGGTGCTGGTTCTCGTAGGCAAGCAAGAATTTGGGTATATACCTCCTCCTTTGCCTGATCCTTCACACTGGGATGGACTCTCCTTCTGGAGGTCTGGGTGTCTCTCTAACGGGACTTGACCAACTTTGTGCTTTGGTCCACTGGGGCTTGGTCCACTTTGCGCTTGGTCCACTGGGACTTGGTCCACTGGGGCTTGGTCCACTTTGCGCTTGATCCACTGGAACTTGGTCCACTGGGGCTTGGTCCACTTTGCGCTTGATCCACTGGAACTTGGTCCACTGGGGCTTGGTCCACTTTGCGCTTGGTCCACTGGGGCTTGGTCCAGTGGGGCTTGACCCACTTTGCGCTTGGTCCACTGGGACTTGGACGGGTGCTTGGACTGCGGGGGGTCTTCTGGGCTCATTGTGTGTTTTATCATCTTCCTGAAAAAGAAAAACATATGATGTTTGTGTAAAATTAAAAAAAATGTCCAAAGGCATCTTATAACAGTAGCTAACAGTAGTTTAAATCACATGATCTAAATCAGTGTTTCTCAATAGATTCCTGGAGGATTTCAAGGGTCCGATTTAAATAAGTTGTCGTGAAACTGCCACGTCCGTTTGAAATATTATAACAACAAAGACTTTCCTTTGAACAAAGAAACACCGTTTTTTCCCCCCTTGGACATCATTGTGCATCATTACACACTCGATAGAACAGCAGAGTACATACTACAATACATTGTTTACCACAACACTGGATGCTCATCTCCTCTGTTTGATTAACAAAACAACGAGAAATGTGCCTGGGGCGACCAGTGATGCTGTTTCACCTTTAATGTGCCTGGGGCGACCAGTGATGCTGTTTCACCTTTAATGTGCCTGGGGCGACCAGTGATGCTGTTTCACCTTTTGCAGATCTCAGCTTTAATGAAATCAAAACTCAAAGCCTCCATTTTAGCTTGTCAATCTTACTGTAAAGCAACATAAATTATGCATAAATAAATGCGCCACTAGGTGGCAGCAGAGGATAAGGAACGGCTGACCAGCTATTGGCTGGATTTTTTGGCAACATGTTAACACATCTCAACATCTGGATTTGGCTAACCAGACCATGGTGTGGGGCAAACTGTTGCTACCATAGCTATCTACCTTCATAAGAAGTCTGTTTTGTTCCGTTTTGGTTGCTCTGATGAAATAAAATTAAACATCAACCCATGTGTTACATTTTCTCTTAGTTTTAGTTATCCAAAGAGTTTACATCGCAGTTGACAAGCAGCCAAGTTAGCAACGCGATCACAAGTTTTTTTTTAACCTATTCTAGCTAGCTAACATTACCCCCTATCCTGCATTCCACTAATTAGCGTCGCGAGTCAGTTAAAACTTACCGTTGACAGTGGTTGTACAGTGGCATCGCGCTTGTGCTTGATCAGGTGTAATATCAAAGACGACTCCTGTCTTAGAAGAGTTAGTTCATATTAATACCAAAGACGACTCATTATTTATTTGTTCTGTTTTTTTATTTATCATGGTTCTTCTACTTTTCCTGGCTGGCAAAGTACCAGGATGTTGTTGAGAGCAGTTTTGAATCTGAATTTGAAAGGAGAAATTGAATATATAAAACTTTGGTCAACTTGAAATGATATTTTGTAAACTTGATACACAGAAAATGAATGCAATATCTACCATATTGAAACTGAATATATAAATATTGAATTTGAATATTGAATTAAATAAAAATATAATTTTTAACCTGAATGCAGTATATTCATTCAATTCAAAGTTCAATTTAGGAATTTAATTATTCAATTTGTGCATTACGAACTCAAAAATATTCAATTCAAATTCAATACCCTAACACAAATTCAAAATTATAACATTTAAATTCAATATCCTAACACAAATTCAAAATGTGAAAATTCAAATAACATTTCTGTTGGCACTGAAATCGCTCCATAATTGAGATGGAATAGATGAAGTTGTGGAGGACTACAGATACGCCGTATTCTGACCTTGACTTAATTCCCTCATAATTCCAACAACTTTACATTTGAGGAAACCATGAATAAAGTCTAGCGAACCTACCGGTTCCAAGTGGGAAAAGCATCTACTTTATATTTTTTCCCCAATAGCAATAACACCATTCTCCATGCACTGTAAGACTTATTGATAAGAACTAGGTAAATGACTAGTCTGATTGAATTGTAAATATAAATCAAATCAAATTGTATTTGTCACATGGTTACTTACAAGCCCTTAACCAACAATGCAGTTTTAAGAAAAACAAGTGTTAAGTAAAAAAATAGAACCTTTTTTTTTTGTTATACAAAAAGTTAAAACATTAAAAAAATTACATTTGTTTTATATCTATTTTACCTTATAATCGCTGGAGACAAATGTGAAACCAGTCATATGGCAGCAAACTGAAGCATATCAACTGTCCCACAGTAAAGTTTATGACATGCTGTACCATTACATTTTAGTCATTTAGCAGACGCTGTTATCCAGAGCGACTTACAGTTAGTGAGTGCATACATTTTTCATACATACATTATGCAGAATTTAAATTATACAGCCTTTTAACTTGCAGGGATGGGCACTCTCGAATGTCCTAATTATAGCCTACCCCGATTTTCTCTGTTTCCTATTTCTGTCATGTTAAATATTAGCCACTATCAGTATCGACCATCAGCCTAATAAAAACATACATTCAACTGCCAATTTACTGTTAGCTCCCTTCAGATGTTATAGCCTACATTATCATGACCTTTAATTACATTGTTTTGTTTACCTTCATTTGCTTCCTGTGTAAACGCCGTCACGACCGTGTGGTTGTTGCTGAGGATCATTAGTAACAGTTGAAAATATACAGAAGACATGTAGGCTAAAATAAATCGTTACGGAGCGTAGCGCAGACCAAGCCGTAACAGTCTGAACCTGACGCATGGCGCAATACTTGGCCATTGTTAGTGCAGGCAATAGACGAGGGTATAGCCTACTATTGTACACTGTTCTCCCTATTCTAATTCTATGTACACTAATCTTCCAACAGCACCATGGGTTAAAGAACTGAATGTTGCAATTTTCAGAATGAATCAAACCACAGTATTTTATTAATCAATATATTTTGTGATTCATACATACTTTCATAACCCTAAAATCTGCCTACATAATCTACAAGATAAAGAGTATTTTAAAATGTACCAGTTGGTGTTGAAATGAAGACGAATATGCATATATTTAGATTCTTTAATTAATTCCTTTTTTTCTGAACCCGTTCGCTTGATGCATTCTAGTCTTTCGACAACATTCTAAAAAAGAATGGCTAAAAATAAATGTACTGAAAACCCAATTGAATGAAAGCTCCACGAGAAAATCTGTTGGCTAGCAAGTGGGAGGGTTTTCAGAGGTTTAATTACATTTATTCAGCTTGCACAAGAGTACCACGCCTGCAAAAGCCTGCAACGCACCTTCATAAGGTAAGTCTGAATACCAATTACTGAGAAGTGCGTAGGAAAGGCTTAAGAAAGGCATAATTTCCTAAATTGGAATCGGGCCCATAGAGAAGGGCATTCAACTTGTACTGCACTGACTCAGACGACTGATGATTGGTTAAAAGAAATGGGTAATAAGATGATAGTTGGAGCTGTATTTTTAGATTTCAGTGCAGCCTTTGATGTTATTGATCATAAATTGTTATTGAAGAAACTCACTTGCTATGGCTTTACATCACCTGCCATCACATGGTTGGAGAGTTATTTATCCAATAGAACCCAGAGAGTGTTCTTCAATGGAAGCTTCTCTAACATCAGATATGTACAATGCGGTGTCCCTCAGGGCAGTTGCCTTGGGCCGTTACACTTCTCTATTTTTACCAATGATTTGTCACTTGTCTTACACAAAGCTAGAATGACAATGTATGCGGATGATTCCACACTCTACATGTCAACACTCAAAGCCAGTGAGCTCACTGATATTCTAAATAAGGAGTTACAGACAGAATCGGAATGGGTGACTAATAATAAACTGGCCTTTAAAAAATGACATCAAACTCAACCGTTTATCTTTTCCAGTGATGAAGACATGATAGGGTGGGGTATGCAAAATGGGTCAACTTGGAGCGCCTCTATCTCCTAAATGTGTTGCAAAAAAAAGTTCCTTTCTGAACACTTCTACATTGACATTTTTACATTTACGTCATTTAGCAGACGCTCTTATCCAGAGCGACTTACAAATTGGTGCATTCACCTTATAGCCAGTGGGATAACCACTTTACAATATGTTCATTTTTTTTTGGGGGGTAGAAGGATTACTTTATCCTATCCCAGTTATTCCTTAAAGAGGTGGGGTTTCAAGTGTCTCCGGAAGGTGGTGAGTGACTCCGCTGTCCTGGCGTCGTGAGGGAGCTTGTTCCACCATTGGGGTGCCAGAGCAGCGAACAGTTTTGACTGGGCTGAGCGGGAACTGTGCTTCCGCAGAGGTAGGGGGGCCAGCAGGCCAGAGGTGGATGAACGCAATGCCCTCGTTTGGGTGTAGGGACTGATCAGAGCCTGAAGGTACGGAGGTGCCGTTCCCCTCACAGCTCTGTAGGCAAGCACCATGGTCTTGTAGCAGATGCGAGCTTCAACTGGAAGCCAGTGGAGTGTGCGGAGGAGCGGGGTGACGTGAGAGAACTTGGGAAGGTTGAACACCAGACGGGCTGCGGCATTCTGGATGAGTTCTAGGGGTTTAATGGCACAGGCAGGGAGCCCAGCCAACAGCGAGTTGCAGTAATCCAGACGGGAGATGACAAGTGCCTGGATTAGGACCTGTGCCACTTCCTGTGTAAGGCAGGGTCGTACTCTCCGAATGTTGAACCTACAGGATCGGGTCACCGCCTTGATGTTAGCTGAGAACGACAGGGTGTAGTCCAGGGTCACGCCAAGGCTCTTTGCACTCTGGGAGGAGGACACAACGGAGTTGTCAACCGTGATGGCGAGATCATGGAACGGGCAGTCCTTCCCCGGGAGGAAGAGCAGCTCCGTCTTGCCGAGGTTCAGCTTGAGGTGGTGATCCGTCATCCACACTGATATGTCTGCCAGATATGCAGAGATGCGATTCGCCACCTGGTTATCAGAAGGGGGAAAGGAGAAGATTAGTTGTGTGTCGTCTGCGTAGCAATGATAGGAGAGGCCATCTGAGGATATGACAGAGCCAAGTGACTTGGTGTATAGCGAGAATAGGAGAGGGCCTAGAACTGAGCCCTGGGGGACACCAGTGGTGAAAGCACGTGGTGCGGAGACAGATTCTCGCCACGCCACTTGGTAGGAGCGACCTGTCAGGTAGGACGCAATCCAAGAGTGATGCCCAACTCGGAGAGGGTGGAGAGGAGGATCTGATGGTTCACAGTATCAAAGGCAGCAGACAGGTCTAGAAGGACAAGAGCAGAGGAGAGAGAGTTAGCTTTAGCAGTGCAGAGAGCCTCCGTGACACAGAGAAGAGCAGTCTCAGTTGAATGACCAGTCTTGAAACCTGACTGGTTTGGATCAAGAAGGTTATTCTGAGAGAGATAGCAAGAGAGTTGGCTAAAAACAGCACACTCAAGAGTTTTGGAGAGAAAAGAAATAAAGAATACTGGTCTGTAGTTGTTGACAACGGAGGGATCGAGTGTAGGTTTTTTGAGAAGGGGTGCAACTCTCGCTCTCTTGAAGACGGAAGGGACATAGCCAGCGGTCAAGGATGAGTTGATGAGCGAGGTGAGGTAAGGGAGAAGGTCTCCGGAAATGGTCTGGAGAAGAGAGGAGGGGATAGGGTCAAGCGGGCAGGTTGTTGGGCGGCCGGCCGTCACAAGTCGCAAGATTTCATCTGGAGAGAGAGGGGAGAAAGAAGTCAAAGCATAGGGTAGGGCAGTGTGAGCAGGACCAGCAGTGTCATTTGACTTAACAAACGAGGATCGGATGTCGTCAACCTTTTCTCAAAATGGTTGACAAAGTCATCCACAGAGAGGGAGGAGGGGGGAGGGGGAGGAGGATTCAGCAGGGAGGAGAAGGTGGCAAAGAGCTTCCTAGGGTTAGAGGCAGATGCTTGGAATTTAGAGTGGTAGAAAGTGGCTTTAGCAGCAGAAACAGAGGAAGAAAATGTAGAGAGGAGGGAGTGAAAAGATGCCAGGTCCGCAGGGAGTCTAGTTTTCCTCCATTTCCACTCGGCTGCCCGGAGCCCTGTTCTGTGAGCTCGCAATGAGTCGTCAAGCCACAGAGCAGGAGGGGAGGACCGAGCCGGCCGGGAGGATAGGGGACATAGAGAGTCAAAGGATGCAGAAAGTGAGGAGAGGAGGGTTGAGGAGGCAGAATCAGGAGATTGGAGGGAGAAGGATTGAGCAGAGGGAAGAGATGATAGGATGGAAGAGGAGAGAGTAGCGGGAGAGAGAGAGCGAAGGTTGCGATGGCGCATTACCATCTGAGCAGGGGCAGAGTGAGTAGTGTTGGAGGAGAGCGAGAGAGAAAAGGATACAAAGTAGTGGTCGGAGACATGGAGGTGAGTTGCAGTGAGATTAGTAGAAGAACAGCATCTAGTAAAGATGAGGTCAAGCGTATTGCCTGCCTTGTGAGTAGGGGGGGACGGTGAGAGGGTGAGGTCAAAAGAGGAGAGGAGTGGAAAGAAGGAGGCAGAGAGAAATTAGTCAAAGGTAGACGTAGGGAGGTTGAAATCCCCCAGAACTGTGAGGGGTGAGCCATCCTCAGGAAAGGAACTTATCAAGGCGTCAAGCTCATTGATGAACTCTCCAAGGGAACCTGGAGGGCGATAAATGATAAGGATGTTAAGCTTGAATGGGCTAGTGACTGTGACAGCATGGAATTCAAATGAGGAGATAGACAGATGGGTCAGGGGAAAAAGAGAGAATGTCCACTTGGGAGAGATGAGAATTCCTGTGCCACCACCCCGCTGACCAGATGCTCTCGGGGTATGCGAGAACACATGGTCAGACGAGGAGAGAGCAGTAGGAGTAGCAGTGTTTTCAGTGGTAATCCATGTTTCCGTCAGCGCCAAGAAGTCGAGGGACTGGAGGTTAGCATACGCTGAGATGAACTCTGCCTTGTTGGCCGCAGAACGGCAGTTCCAGAGGCTGCCGGAGACCTGGAACTCCACGTGGGTCGTGCACGCAGGGACCACCAGGTTAGAGTGGCAGCAGCCACGCGGTGTGAGGCGTTTGTATAGCCTGTGCGGAGAGGAGAGAACAGGGATAGGACAGACACATAGTTGACAGGCTACAGAAAATGGCTACAATAATGCAAAGGAGATTGGAATGAAATTAGCTAAACATCTGGGAAAGCGAGAGAGCGGGGCCTCCCTCACTTACGTTTCACTGAAACACTCAAATATAACTCTCCCAACTTCCACCTCAGAAACTATAATTGTTGTAAACTACAGCGGTTCAATGTTTTCTAGGAATAGACTAACTTAGTTTATTCAGCTATCTAACTTGGTACAGTATTCTTCCGTGAAAACCGTCCAGGGCACCGAATCCTATGACGCCACAGCCAACTAGCATGCCAGCCTCCAACAACACGGTTTAGCACCAATACTCGGCCACAACAAACCACCAGTGTGTCAACACGCCAAGCAGATCGTTCGTGTCCGTGTCTAACGTTGTGGGTTAGTCCCGACAGCTTGAGCGAGTCCGTCGTCAACTTATTCAGCCAGTTAGTTAGCTAGAATAGTTAGCATACTAGCTAGCCATTGCTTTCTGCCAACGAAAAGAAACCTCCTCCCACGGCACGAACACACAGAGAGAGCCAAGCTAACGTTAACTAGTCACCCATGTCCCGAATTCCCTTGAACGACTCTGGTTACCAGTATGTAAAAACAAAACAGAAATGTAGGTTATAACTTACCCCTAGCAGCTACTGTTAGCTAGCCAAGTGCAAAGCTAGCCACTGAATCGACTCAGCCAGTTCGCGTCTGTTCGCTAGGTCGTTCCAGCTATTGTTTAGTAGCTATCCTGGTAGCAACAAGCTAGCTACATTTCGGGCACAGTAGCTACTAACTACCTAACGTTAACGCTTCAGACAATGAGGTTAGAAAAACAGCTGAATGGTAGGCAGCTAGCTGGCGTAATTACAGGTATTCTCAAGCGTGAAACAACTATCCACAGTTGCTAATAGCAAATACGTATAAAAAGTTTCATTCAAATCAAAAGGGATGCGGTCAAAAAGGGATTCAAATCAAATTGAACGACCACCATGTTAGTTTCTGCTAATAACCTGCTACGTTAATTATCCTAACCTGTCACGTTAGTTATCCTAAGCTGCTATGTCAACGAACAATCAATACAGACAAGCCATCAATATCACCACACTGGTTCCAAAACCAATAGAATCAATGCTAATCCGGTTCACCAGCCACGGGGCATTAATTGAATCCCCTCAGGAGGAGAGAGGGAAAGAGAGACAGCAACCAACCAAGCCGTTTAGCGCCAGAAGACTAAACTTCTAGCTGCCATAGCTAGGTTATTTATCATCCAATATGATTACGTAGCACTTGTCTTGACTGCATCAAACCGGGAGAAGCTAGTTAAACTAGCTTGCTAGGCTGATTCTAGCCTACAGATTCAGACCTTACGTTCGCTGTAATTACATCTTCCCTGTAAGGTCGGCTGTGATCAGGACACGGCGGAGCCGGCACAAGATATGGCTCGGAAAACATATATCAATCCAGTGATGGGAGAGGGCGCTGTACTCCTAATTATCCTATTATCCAAAATTACACATTGAGAAGACTGAAATACTGCTAGTTTTTAATTAAACTGCCATTGTCATTATCATGCTAGGCTAGCTAATGCTAAAGCAACCCATTGGATTTGACTATGCTTCCGGTAGCTCCTTACCCCAACGTTAGGCGTCGCATTTTCAACTGTAGTGTATTAGCGACACCTAGTGGTGCAATACCAGCCGAGTACTATACATACATGTGATGATGCATGGATGTATGCTGTCTATGTGTGTGACCACGAGTAAAGTACAGTTCAATTATTCCCGCGAGTCCGAGTCAAGTATATACATTACACCTGGCGACAAGAATATGGAAATAAAAATGAACCTTATCCATTTTTCAGAAAAATCCGAGGGGAAAACCTAGCGTAGCCATTCAGCTAACTAGCAACAAGTGAGCTAGCTAGCAAACCTTCTCTCCCGCCTTTTGATTTGCATTCCGACCCAGCCATTGTTGGTTTGCGATGGTCAAAATGGATTAATAGTTTCAAACTGTTCATTACTGCGTCGAGAGTCAAAGATGCAGGACGAAAACAAGCTATTTTATTGCATTTAGGAGGCTCGGATGTGCAGGATATTGTAGCGACCCTCGGGGGGTAGGGTTGGAAGACCCTGCCCCAACCTAGGGTGCGTTCAAAAAATTTGGTCTGGCCATCTACTCTGATTTCAGCAAAAAAGCTTAATTAAATTGTTGCCAGCAGCACAGTTACAGTCACCAACGCTCTAGATAACATGAAAACAGCCTAACCAGCTCTGCTAGGGCGAGTAAAATGGTCAGAGCGAGATGTTCCCTCATTTTAGTCTGGAAGTAGCTAGCAAGCTAGCTAATTTTAGCCAGTTAGCTTGGCTGCTTGACTGCCGTTGTGAGGTCAGAACGCTCAGATCAAACCTAACGGTAGCTAACGCACTTTTGTACATCGTGCTGTTCCGTACATTTGACCTTATTTTAGCGCCCCAAAAATGTAATACTTCCAGGTCAACTGTAATATGAATAACATTGTAAAGCACCATTTCTCCCCTTTCCAGCAAAGTCAATGACGAGACCTTCATGCTGTCTGCTGCTGCATGATTGAAGAAAGCAATGGAGCTCCGCCGGGTTCTTTTTAAAAATGGCGGATGGGGAAGCGAACGCTACTGCATTATAGTGAAAGGGGGAGATATGTCGTGTGGGGAACCGGCTTTTTTCACCCGATTTGTCCAACTTATCACCTCTAAAATGTAAATAAACATGTTTCATTACATACCTATTTGAAGGTTTGTGTCGAATTTGAATAGGGTTTTTGGGCGGCACTAAATTTATCTTCACAATTAAACTGTGGGTGTCACGGTTTTTGAGAGTCATGATGGTTCGCGGTGATTACGCGAATCAATAGTTAATTGATTGAATTAACTATTGATGAACTCACAAGTAATTAACTTTACACTCGCAATTGATAATTTCTTGTTCTTAATCTGCGATTACAGGTCTAACATTAAAACAGCCTAACCAGATCTGCTAGGGCGAGTAAAATGATCCGTGAGGTGCAGAGCTCGTCGCTGTTGAGGCGATTCAGTCCATGTGGGAGAAGAACTCCAAAGGCATGGAGTTGGAACAACAACGTCGCCTTTGGGATCTGCTGTTTGAGATCCACCATAGCTTCACCACCACCCCTGGAGATGCTGGGTGTACCCATCTGGTGCAGCACTGAATCAACACAGGCCAAGCCATCCCCATCCGTCAGCGCCACCGTCGCCTCTCACTGGACGGCAGGCCATCGCAGATCAGCTGAACAGCCCCTGGGCCTCACCAGTGGTATTGGTCCAAAAGAAGGACGGGGCATGGAGGCACTGTGTTGGTTACCGCCGGGTGAATGACATAACTGTCAACAACTCCTACCGCTGCCCCCGGCTGGCTGAGTCCCTTGATTGGTGGTGAGGTCCACATGGTTCTCTTCGGCTGAGTCCCTTGTTTGGTGGTGAGGTCCACATGGTTCTCTTCTTTGGACCTTCGAAGTGGCTAGTGGCAGGTGGCCATGGCTCCAGTAACTACTCCAGAACTGTGTGGTTGGTAATTTATAGCCTTACAATCGCAACGTTGTATGTGTCTCAGTGCCGCTGCCTGTGCTCAGACCCCATAATGGGACAGATACAATGTTGCGATTTCTATACATCTCTATGACAACAGGACAGAGAATGAGGAAGTCGGTAGAATCTCATTTCTTATGATTATCAGTATAATTAACACATTTATAAAATATAAATTACCATGTATAGCTTTGCAAGACTATAAATGACCAACCACCCAGTTTTGGAGTAGTTAGAAGGTCTTGCCAGGGACCTCACCATACGATATTATCATCATACCAAATACCAAATACTTATTTTCCACCATAATTTGCAAATAAATTCATAAAAAATCCTACAATGTGATTTTCTGGATTTTTTTCCCTCAATTTGTCTGTCATAGTTGACGTGTACCTATGATGAAAATTACAGGCCTCTCTCGTCTTTTTAAGTGGGAGAACTTGCACAATTGGTGGCTGACTAAATACTTTTTTCCCCACTGTACATGTGGGTAGAGTTAAAGTGACTATGCATAGATAATAAACAGAGTAGCAGCAGCGTAAAAGATGGGGTGGGGGGACAATGCAAATAGTCCGGGTAGCCATGATTAGCCTGTTCAGGAGTCTTATGGCTTGGGGGTAGAAGCTGTTAAGAAGCCTCTTGGACCTAGACTTGGCGCTCCGGTACCGCTTGCCGTGCGGTAGCAGAGAGAACAGTCTATGACTAGGGTGGCTGGAGTCTTTGACAATTTTGAGGGCCTTCCTCAGACACCGCCTGGTATAGATGTCCTGGATGGCAGGAAGCTCGGCCCCAGTGATGTACGGGGCCGTACGCACTACCCACTGTAGTGCCTTGTGGTCGGAGGCCGAGCAGTTGCCATACCAGGCAGTGATGCAACCAGTCAGGATGCTCTCGATGGTGCAGCTGTATAACTTTTTGAGGATCTGAGGACTCATGCCAAATCTTTTCAGTCTCCTGAGGGGGAATAGGCTTTGTCGTGCCCTCTTCACGACTGTCTTGGTGTGTTTGGACCATGATAGTTTGTTGGTGATGTGGACACCAAGGAACTTGAAGCTCTCAACCTGTTCCACTACAGCTCTGTCAATGAGAATGGGGGCGTGCTCAGTCCTCTTTTTTTTCCTGTAGTCCACAATCATCTCCTTTGTCTTGATCACGTTGAGGGAGAGGTTGTTATCCTGGTACCACAAGGCCAGGTCTCTGACCTCCTCCCTATAGGCTGTCTCATGATCAGGCCTACCACTGTTGTGTCGTCGGCAAACTTAATGATGTTGTTGGAGTTGAGGATCAGCGTGGCAGATGTGTTGTTACCTACTCTTACCACCTGGGGGCGCCCGTCAGGAAGTCCAGGATCCAGTTGCAGAGGTGAGGTGTTTAGTCCCAGGGTCCTTAGCTTAGTGAGGTGGCAACACATGTCCCGGAGTGGTGGGGTCCGGCAACCCAACTAGGTAAAACTCCAGGCCCTGTAGGGTATAACATTAATTAATCAGTTGTAAGAAGGTTTTGTATGGGCTATGATGGGACCAGAGTTTTTTCTAATTAGGTCACATGGTTTAAAAATAAAAAACTCCTGAAAAAAACTCACCTGTCCAGCTGCAGCAACCTTGAACTTGTTCATATGAATTATATTTTAAAACTTTAAACGGGGTTACATTATATATATACAGTGGGGGAAAAAAGTATTTAGTCAGCCACCAATTGTGCAAGTTCTCCCACTTAAAAAGATGAGAGAGGCCTGCAAAGTATTGAGAAACTTTTGTTATTGACCAAATACTTATTTTCCACCATAATTTGCAAATAAATTCATTAAAAATCCTACAATGTGATTTTCTGGATTTATTTTTCTCATTTTGTCTGTCATAGTTGACGTGTACCTATGATGAAAAGTACAGCCCTCTCTCATCTTTTTAAGTGGGAGAACATGCACAATTGGTGGCTGACTAAATACTTTTTTTCCCCACTGTATATTTTAAAACTTAAAACGGGGTTTGCTTTACACAGACACAGAGACAATAACTGTGATTGTCCAATAGAACGCACAGGGCTCAGCTTGCTTTATGCAGGTTTGCATCGCCTATGCAACTGAAATTTCAAAAGTTGCTCACACAGTCTATGTCATCACTGTTGTATTGATTGGTTGAATCCAGTTTTGGATTGAAAAGGTCCAGGTAGCCTAGCAAGCCCAAGTCTGAATATCAACCAAAATTGACCACGTTCACATTTTTTCTCCTTACACAAATAAATGGGCTTTAAATACATAACGTTACCTCTTCGTTTACCCTGGCCAGAGTGGATGGGGACATTCTGTCATCTGTATGCATCTACAGTTGATCAGACTGAAAAATAGTATTGTTTTCAACCCATACAGTCTATGAGACCAGGCTGATTTGAGCAAACATGATAACACATCACTACCAACTGACACAAGCATAACCCTTTTACAGCCTACTCGTAAACAATAAACGTCTCAGATCTGACCTGCAGCCTGGTCTCATCGACCAGACGTAACATCGTAAATGTAACTCCGGGACACTCCAATTAGTATGATATGTGAAAGGAGGGTGGATGGGTGGGCGTATAACGTCAACTATCTAGCAACCCAAAGGTTGCGTGTTCGAATCTCATGATGGACAATTTTAGCATTTTAGCTAATGAGCAACTTTGCAACTACTTACCTATTTTTAAGCTACTTTTTAGCTACTTTGCAACTACTTTGCATATTAGCTAACCCATAATCATTTTAGCTAACCCTTTAACCTAACTCCTAACCATAACCCTAACACTGACCCTAACCCCTATTCTAGCTAATGTTAGCCAGCTAGCTGTACGTTTTGCAAATTCGTAACATATCTTACGAATTGCAATTCGTAACATATTGTACGAATTGCAATTTGTAACATATCATACGAATTGTAATAAAAAATGTATACATACCATACGAAACGTAACATGTACTAAATGGAGTGTCTATGATTTATGTACAGAATAATACGAAATGCTCTGAGACCAGGTTGGCTAAACAAATACCAGAGGAAAGTGTCTCTTTGCTAGACCTGCATTGTGCCTGGTCCTAAGACCTGTATTTCTGTGAATATGATTGGTCAAAACACACACAGAACCAGCAACAATTTGCGTGAGTTGACAAATCATGAGGCAAGTCAGTCTAATAAACAGTAGCATACTTTCCTATTTTTTATGTTTTCATGTCAATATTTTTATCATAGTAAATCACAATGGATTGAAAACTGCTGGGACAAATGCCAGCTCGCCACACATTTGCCGGCGGCCGTGTAATCTGGTTTGGTTGTAGGGCCGACCAGTAATCTTGTTTGGTTGTACCAGTAATCTTGTTTGGTTGTTGGGCTTACCAGTAATCTTGTTTGGTTGTAGGTCCTACCAGTAATCTTGTTTGGTTGTAGGGCCGACCAGTGATCTCTTTTGGTTGTAGGTCCTACCAGTAATCTTGTTTGGTTGTAGGGCCGACCAGTAATCTTGTTAGGTTGTAGGTCCTACCAGTAATCTTGTTTGGTTGTAGAGCCTACCAGTAATCTTGTTTGGTTGTACCAGTAATCTTGTTTGGTTGTAGGGCCTATCAGTAATCTTGTTTGGTTGTACCAGTAATCTTGTTTGGTTGTAGGGCCTACCAGTAATCTTGTTTGGTTGTAGGGCCTACCAGTAATCTTGTTTGGTTGTAGGGCCTACCAGTAATCTTGTTTGGTTGTAGGGCATACCAGTAATCTTGTGTGGTTGTACCAGTAATCTTGTTTGGTTGTAGGTCCTACCAGTAATCTTGTTTTTTTGTAGGGCCTACCGGTAATCTTGTTTGGTTGTACCAGTAATCTTGTTTGGTTGTAGGGCCTACCAGTAATCTTGTTTGGTTGTACCAGTAATCTTGTTTGGTTGTACCAGTAATCTTGTTTGGTTATAGGGCCTACCAGTAATCTTGTTTGGTTGTAGGGCCTACCAGTAATCTTGTTTGGTTGTAGGGCCTACCAGTAATCTTGTTTGGTTGTAGGGCCTACCAGTAATCTTGTTTGGTTGTAGGGCCGACCAGTAATCTTGTTTGGTTGTAGGGCCTACCAGTAATCTTGTTTGGTTGTAGGGCCTACCAGTAATCTTGTTTGGTTATAGGGCCTACCAGTAATCTTGTTTGGTTGTCTGTCATTTCAGAGTTACACAGCTCAGTGTGTCCTCATCCAGCTAACATTGATAGAGCTCTGCTTTTTATAATGTGAAAATTACTAAACATTTCACTGTATTTGATCCGTTTCCCTGTCAGTAACATAATGTTGTGTAGGAGGATGAGAGGGCAGAAATTAGGAGTTAGTCATAAAAAAGTGTTTTATTGCTCTAACCATTAGGCGACCTGCCGCCCTACATCAGATAGACAGGGCTCTTCATTTCAGCATCTATACAGTCAACATTACTCTGTTTGTTTGAGATGGAGACTGATTCATGTTTTCAATGCATGTGTATCACATACTGCTTACTGGAAAAAGGTAGACTGCTTACTGTAACGTGCGTGCTGATAATTTGCATAAGGAACTTTATTTACCAATACATGCCATTTGAGGATACTTTTTTTGAATCAGTGTCAGGCTGTGTAATACGAGATCCTCCGAAAAGTTTGGTTTGACAGTAGACAAAATCTCAATTAACTCGAAAGTCGTATCACTGATACCTTGCTGAGTAATTAATTACACTTGAGGTAAAATGGCTATTACTTTTTCTGCAACCATTTCATGAGTTGTAACTAGATAGTGCACATTATAGTAAAAAAAAAACTCAAAATATCCTATTTGACATACAGGATGTATAACTGTGCTTCTACCGCCATCTCGTGGCTGAATACTATTAGAGCAGTCTTTAAAAGGACTACGCCTTGCATACGTCATACAATAATACGGAAGCAGAGCGGTGGACAAAGAATACCGTACACACGCGGGTAATATTGACAGAATCCTACAAGAAAAGTATGTAAAAACAGCATTTTATTTATGTTACTTACCAAGCTATAAACTACACGTCAGCATTTTAACCTTGTGTATTCAATATTTGATTATGTTAGTGAACAAGATTTTGTACAGTAGTACACTGTTTCTTGTTTCATTGTCAGACTGCCAACTCAACCGCAAATAAAAGGGGAAACCTTTAGCATGTGTCAAGTGATGGCCCAAGCCAGGAAGTCAAATTGACTGACCCACTTTATAAATAAAGTGATAAAGACAGCCCAATGTTTGAGTTGGCTAGTATAATTACAAAATAACAACATACAAATTGATTGTAATGCTTTCTAGTAATATATTGTTCTCCATTCAGGTCAATGCCAGTGTGACCATGGATGGGTACTCGGTCCATAAAGTAATAGGTGAAGGGTCCTTTGGTCGGGCACTGCTGGTCCAATCCAGAACCAACCATGAGAACTATGTCATGAAAGAGATCCTACTCCCAAAGGTAGGTTATTATTACCATAGAATGGAATACAGTAAACAAGTAACTGCCAAAATAAAGGAAACACCAACATAAAGTGTCTAATAGTGCGTTGGTTGGGCCACCACGAGCCAGAACAGCTTCAATGCACCTTGGCATAGATTCTACAAGTGTATGGAACTCTATTGGAGGGATGAGACACCATTCTTCTGTGAGAAATTCCATCATTTGGTGTTTTGGTGGTGGAAAACACTGTCTCAGGCGCCGCTCCAGAATCTCCCATAAGTGTTCAATTGGGTTGAGATCTGGTGACTGAGATGGTCATATGGTTTTCATGCTCATCAAACCATTCAGTGCCCTGTGGATGGGGGCATTGTTACAGGTTTTGGTTTTTCCATTTATGTTAGCACGTAGGCCGCATCGATTGGTGTCACCTCGTTAGTCAGTATGTGTTACACCCGTGCTGGTTGCGATCTCGTTAGTGGGAAGGTGTTTCACCTGTGCTGGCCCAGGTGATATTTAAGACTGGCTGGCCCAGGTGATATTTAAGAGTGGCTGGCCCAGGTGATATTTAAGAGTGGCTGGCCCAGGTGATATTTAAGAGTGGCTGGCCCAGGTGATATTTAAGAGTGGCTGGCCCAGGTGATATTTTAGAGTGGCTGGCCCAGGTGATATTTAAGAGTGGCTGGCCCAGGTGATATTTAAGAGTGGCTGGCCCAGGTGATATTTAAGAGTGGCTGGCCCAGGTGATATTTAAGAGTGGCTGGCCCAGGTGATATTTAAGAGTGGCTGGCCCAGGTGATATTTAAGAGTGGCTGGCCCAGGTGATATTTAAGAGTGGCTGGCCCAGGTGATATTTAAGAGTGGCTGGCCCAGGTGATATTTAAGAGCGGCTGGCCCAGGTGATATTTAAGAGCGGCTGGCCCAGGTGATATTTAAGAGTGGCTGGCCCAGGTGATATTTAAGAGTGGCTGGCCCAGGTGATATTTAAGAGTGGCTGGCCCAGGTGATATTTAAGAGTGGCTGGCCCAGGTGATATTTAAGAGTGGCTGGCCCAGGTGATATTTAAGAGTGGCTGGCCCAGGTGATATTTAAGAGTGGCTGGCCCAGGTGATATTTAAGAGTGGCTGGCCCAGGTGATATTTAAGAGTGGCTGGCCCAGGTGATATTTAAGAGTGGCTGGCCCAGGTGATATTTAAGAGTGGCTGGCCCAGGTGATATTTAAGAGTGGCTGGCCCAGGGGATATTTAAGAGCGGCTGGCCCAGTGCCCCGGTTGTCTTGATAGATGTGGAGCGTTAACACCTTTAGTTGTCTCTCCCTATTTGACTTCTAGAAAAACATGTTTTAATCTGATCTTTCCTGTTTTCATTTTGCTCCACTTTGTGGTTTGCGTCCTGTCTTTCAGTTTGTGGGTTTTTCTTGTCTTGCCTCTTCTTGGATTTAGTGGGTCTCATGGTGGTCGTCTTTTAGGTCCCAGTTGTTGTTGCTAGTCAACTTCCAGTGGACCCCCCCATAGTGTCTTCCAGAACCCCTCCTAAAACCACCTGTTATGTTTTGGTTGTTGTCAGTGACTCTTTGTTAGTTCCCCCTTCTGTTTGAGTGACATTTTTGGTTTTCTAGCAGGGGAACGTAACAGCGTGGCCTGCCCAGTATTTTGATACATTACCCTAAACATTGTTAATTTCTTATCTCAGGAACCACACCTGTGTGGAGAAGAGAAGGGAAGGGAAGCAGACCTGTGTGGTAGGGAAGGGAAGGGAAGGGAAGGGAAGGGAAGGGAAGGGAAGCAGACCAGACTCATTGGTCCTTTAAAAACCTGTATGTAAAATATTGCTAAAGCTTGGAAAATAAATAAATGTGACATGTTTGTTTCCAACATTAGGGCTGATTTCCGTAAGTTAAATCCGCTTCGTGTTTCGTATCCTTGCCAGGATACTAACGAGTATGGCGATACTGCCCTACTGTGTGGAACCACCAGCTTTCAATATAATGAGTCATTTACTCAATTGTTTCCATTATTTGGCCCTTACCTGTATATCTAGCAATATCAATTTGCATGTTTTCCTTTTGGCGTTAACCTACACTACCAGTCAAAAGTTTGGACACACCTACTCATTCAAGGGTTTTTCTTTATATAAAAAAATGTTTACATTGTAGAATAATAGTGAAGACATCAAAACTATGAAATAACACGTATGGAATCATGTAGTAACCAAAAAAGTGTTAAACAAATCAAAATATATTTTATAGTTGAGATTCTTCAAATAGCCACCCTTTGCCTTGATGACAGCTTTGCACACTCTTGGCGTTCTCTCAACCAGTTTCATGAGGTAGTCACCTGGAATGCATTTCAATTAACAGGTGTGCCTTGTTAAGTTAATTTGTGGAATTTCTTTCCTTAATGCGTTTGAGCCAATCAGTTGTGTTGTGACAGAAGATAGACTTATTTGGTAAAAGACAAAGTCCATATTATGGCAAGAACAGCTCAAATAAGCAAAGAGAAACGACAGTCCATCATTACTTTCAGACATGAAGGTTAGTCAATACGGAACATTTCAAGAACTTTGAAAGTTTCTTCAAGTGCAGTTGCAAAAACCATCAAGCGCTATGGTGAAACTGGCTCTCATGAGGACCGCCACAGGAATGGAAGACCCAGAGTTACCTCTGCTGCAGAGGATAAGTTCATTACAGTTACCAGCCTCAGAAATTGCAGCCCAAATAAATGCTTCACAGAGTTCAAGTAACAGACACATCTCAACATCAACTGTTCAGTAGAGACTGTGTGAATCAGGCCTTCATGGTAGAATTGCTGCAAAGAAACCACTACTAAAGGACACCAATAAGAAGAAGAGACTTGCTTGGGCCAAGAAACACAAGCAATGGACATTAGACCGGTGGAAATGTGTCCATTGGTCTGGAGTCCAAATGTGAGATTTTTGGTTCCAACCGCTGTGTCTTTGTGAGACACGGTGTGTGTGAACGGATGATCTCTGCATGTGTATTTCCCACCGTAAAGCATGGAGGAGGAGGTGTAATGGTGTGGGGATGCTTTGCTGGTGACATTGTCTGTGATTTATTTAGATTTCAAGGCACACTTAACCAGCATGGCTACCACAGCATTCTGCAGCGATACGTCATCCCATCTGGTTTGGGCTTAGTGGGACTATCATTTGTTTTTCAACAGGACAATGACCCAACACACCTCCAGGCTGTGTAAGGGTTATTTTACCAAGAAGGAGAGTGATGGAATGCTGCATCAGATGACCTGGCCTCCACAATCCCCCGACCTCAACCCAATTGAGATGGTTTGGGATGAGTCGGACGGCAGAGTGAAGGAAAAGCAGCCAACAAGTGCTCAGCATATGTGGGAACTGCTTCAGGACTGTTGGAAAAACATTCCAGGTGAAGCTGGTTGAGAGAATGCCAAGAGTGTGCAAAGCTGTCATTAAGGCAAAGGGTGGCTATTTGAAGAACCTCAAATAGACATTTACATTACATTTACGTCATTTAGCAGACGCTCTTATCCAGAGCGACTTACAGTTAGCACATACATTATTTTATCGAACCCACAACCCTGGCGTTGCAAACGCCATGCTCTACCAACTGAGCTACATCCCCTGCCGGCCATTCCCTCCCCTATCCTGGACGACGCTGGGCCAATTGTGCGCCGCCCCATGGGTCGAAAATGTATTTTGATTTGTTTAACACTGTTTTGGTTACTACATGATTCCATATGTGTTATTTCATAGTTTTGATGTCCCTAATCAAATCAAATCAAATTGTATTGGTCACATGCGCCGAATACAACCGGTGCAGACATTACAGTGAAATGCTTACTTACAGCCCTTAACCAACAGTGCATTTATTTTTAACCAAAAAAGTAAAAATAAAACAACAACAAAAAAAGTGTTGAGAAAAAAAAGAGCAGAAGTAAAATAAAATAACAGTAGGGAGGCTATATATACAGGGGGTACCGTTGCAGAGTCAATGTGCGGGGGCACCGGCTAGTTGAGGTAGTTGAGGTAATATGTACATGTGGGTAGAGTTAAAGTGACTATGCATAAATAATTAACAGAGTAGCAGCAGCGTAAAAAGGATGGGGTGGGGGTGCAGTGCAAATAGTCCGGGTAGCCATGATTAGCTGTTCAGGAGTCTTATGGCTTGGGGGTAGAAGCTGTTGAGAAGTCTTTTGGACCTAGACTTGGCACTCCGGTACAGCTTGCCGTGCGTTAGCAGAGAGAACATTCTATGACTAGGGTGGTTGGAGTCTTTGATAATTTTCAGGGCCTTCCTCTGACACCGCCTGGTATAGAGGTCCTGGATGGCAGGAAGCTTGGCCCCAGTGATGTACTGGGCCGTACGCACTACCCTCTGTAGTGCCTTGCGGTCGGAGGCCAAGCAGTTGCCATACCAGGCGGTGATGCAACCAGTCAGGATGCTCTCGATGGTGCAGCTGTAGAATTTTTTGAGGATCTGAGGACCCATGCCAAATCTTTTCAGTCTCCTGAGGGGGAATAGGCTTTGTCGTGCCCTCTTCACGAATGAGTAGGTGTGTCCAAACTTTTGACTGGTACTGTATATGTATGCATTTATCATAATAACTACCTCTGGTCCAGAGGTGTCTACATGGCTTCTTAAGATTCTAGACCAGAGCTAAGTAATAACTGTCTTTTTCAGATGCAATCCAAGATGGAGAACACCAGAAGAGAAGCTGTACTCCTGTCCAGGATGAAACATCCCAGCATAGTGGCCTTCAGGGACTCTTTTGAAGGTAGACAGTTTCACTGTGGCTATCTTGATTGTGAAATGCAACTGCTTTGATACTGCCATCCTTGTAAGATTATGCAATCCCACTGGGCAAAAACTGGTTCAAAAACTGGTTCAACAACAAAATTCAATGAGATGACATTGAATCAACATGGAAAACTGATTTTAGATTTGAAAAGACATCAGTAAGGGCATTTGATCATTTTTTTCACCCCACTTTTAACCTAAATCCAATGACATGGTGACATTTTTTTTGTTGATTTCATGTTGAATTCACATTTAGTTGACAACTCAACCAAAATGTAAATCAAAACTAGACGTTGAACTTGACGTCTGTGCCCAGTGGGATGCTTTTTGTTCTGCTTATGTATGTAATTGGGTATGTATTGCTTATGAATGTGATATGAAGTCTGTGTATGTGAAGTAGAGCTGGTGTCTTGTCTCCTGTAGGTGATGGCCACCTGTACATAGTAATGGAGTTCTGTGGCGGGGGGGACCTGCTCCAAAGGATACAGCAACAGAAAAACACACTGTTCTCACAGGACACAGTATGACACCTTCATTCATAAATGAATTTGGTTAATTAGCTAACTCGGCCAAATGCAAATCTCAAATAGTAGACCAGTATATGGTTTCCCACTGTTTTGAAAACACTAACTGGTAGGGATGTGACGAACGTGGAATTTTGGATGACTGTAATTGGCCAGCCAAATGACGAGGTCTCGGTAAAACCATTCGAATATCATTTAAAAAAATAATATATATATATATATATATATATATATATACACACAGTTGAAGTCGGAAGTTTACATACACCTTAGCCAAATACATTTCAATTTTAATATTTTTGTAATATTTTTTTATATTTTGTTTATTATTAATTGTATTTATTTTCATTTATTTTATTTTTTTGGGGGGGGGAATCTTAGTAAAAATTCCCTGTCTTAGGTCCGTTAGGATCACCACTTTTATTTTAAGAATGTGAAATGTTCTAATAATAGTAGAGAGAATGATTTATTTCAGCTTTTATTTATTTCATCACATTCCCAGTGGGTCAGAAGTTTACATACACTCAATTAGTATTTGGTAGCATTGCCTTTAAAATGTTTAGCTTGGGTCAAACGTTTCGGGTAGCCTTCCACAAGCTTCCCACAATAAGTTGGGTGAATTTTGGCCCATTCCTCCTGACAGAGCTGGTGTAACTGAGTCAGGTTTGTAGGCCTCCTTGCTCGCACACGCTTTTTCAGTTCTGCCCACAAATGTTCTATTGGATTGAGGTCAGGGCTTTGATGGCCACTCCAATACCTTGACTTTGTTGTCCTTAAGCCATTTTGCCACAACTTGGGAAGTATGCTTGGGGTCATTGTCCATTTGGAAGACCTATTTGCGACCAAGCTTTAACTTCCTGACTGATGTCTTCAGATGTTGCTTCAATATATCCACATAATTGTCCTTCCTCATGATGCCATCTATTTTGTGAAGTGCACCAGTCCCTCCTGCAGCAAAGCACCCCCACAGCATGATGCTGCCACCCCCGTGCTTCACGGTTGGGATGGTGTTCTTCAGCTTGCAAGCGTTCCCCTTTTTCCTCCAAACATAACGATGGTCATTATGGCCAAACAGTTCTATTTTTGTTTCATCAGACCAGAGGACATTTCTCCAAAAAGTACGATCTTTGTCCCCATGTGCAGTTGCAAACCATAGTCTGGCTTATTTATGGCGGTTTTGGAGCAGTGGCTTCTTCCTTGCTGAGCGGCCTTTCAGGTTATGTCGATATAGGACTTGTTTTACTGTGAATATAGATACTTTTGTACCTGTTTCCTCCAGCATCTTCACAAGGTCCTTTGCTGCTGTTCTGGGATTGATTTGCACTTTTGGGACAAAAGTACGTTAATCTCTAGGAGACAGAACGCGTCTCCTTCCTGAGCGGTTTGACGGCTGCGTGGTCCCATGGTGTTTATACTTGCGTACTGTTGTTTGTACTGATGAACGTGGTACCTTCAGGCGTTTGGAAATTGCTCACAAGGATGAACCAGACTTGTGGAGGTCTACAATTTCTTTTCTGAGGTCTTGGCTGATTTCTTTAGATTTTCCCATGATTTCAAGCAAAGAGGCACTGAGTTTGAAGGTAGGCCTTGAAATACATCCACAGGTACACCTCCAATTGACTCAAATGATGTCAATTAGCCTATCAGAAGCTTCTAAAGCCATGACATCATTTTCTGGAATTTTCCAAGCTGTTTAAAGGCACAGTCAACTTAGTGTATGTAAACTTCTGACCCACTGGAATTGTGATACAGTGAATTATAAGTGAAATAATCTGTCTGTAAACAAAAAATACTTGTCATGCACAAAGTAGATGTCCTAACCGACTTGCCAAAACTGTAGTTTGTTAACAAGAAATTTGTGGAGTGGTTGAAAAACTAGTTTTAATGACTCCAACCTAAGTGTATGTAAACTTCCGACTTCAACTGTATATAAAAAAATAAAGCAAAACCTGGAATGAGTACTACCAGTGAAAAGTTTGGACACACCTACTCATTCCAGGGTTTTTCTTTATTTTTACTATTTTCTACATTGTAGAATAATAGTGAAGACATCAAAACTATGAAATAATACATATGGAATCATGTAGTAACCAAAAAACTGTTAAACAAATCAAAATATATTTTATATTTGAGATTCCTTGATGACAGCTTTGCACACTCTTGGCATATTCATATATTCATTGCGGCGATTCTGTTGAAAACATTTCTTAAACTGACCTACCTGAATTTGTCTAATAGAAAATGGTTTGTTTGGACGAGTGATTACACCCTAGATCTGCTAGATGCAAGCGAGAGTGTGCAAAGCGGTATTGAATGTGTCACTGTCACCTTGATTACTCCAATTTGCCTCTCGACCTGTGTGCACCTATGTTATAAACTTTAATTTCATAGGCTAGGTTGTAGCAACCTCATGATGAGTACAGGGTAAATTCTAGTATCATGTAGTAGCCTAAACCTATCGATGCTACATTGAACTGGGTGAATGGAATATGAATGACAGTCATCCAATATGCTGTAATAGAAATAAGGCCGTGCTCGTATAATAAAAATTGGCCTCCCCTAATTTTAAATGTATCGCATCACAATACCATACAGCAGAGTGTATGTGGCTGCTATGAAAGTGAACTGTGTGTGCAGTTGATAAGGGGTATATTCATTTGTTTGCTTTGTTTCAACAAAGTTTCATCACGTTGTTAAGAGTCCATGTTTTTTTAGTTTTACTTTGCTCTTTATGACTTTTATTTTATTTACACAGTTATAAAGTAATTGTGCCTGCCCTAACTGGTGTAATCTCTGAAGAAAGGATCCCACTCGGACTGTATTTCATGTCTCTGCGTTACTAGATTCTGAAGTGGTTTGCTCAGATGTGTTCTGGTACGAAGCACATCCATGACAAACGTGTCTTACACAGGGATCTCAAGTCCAAGGTAAGTTCCAAAGTTTACGTTTTTTTCCATAGCTACGTTTCAGATTGGCAACATATTTCCTTTTTAAGGTCACGTTGTGAGTTGCAGATATTACGTTTATCGTCCTGTGGCTGCCATCTTTTGACATTTTTCACGTACATTTCTCTTGAATGAAGAATGGGCCTAAAAAAAATACTTTCTAAAGAATTCGTATTGGAACAGTATATTCCAAATCCTATTATAACAATTGGATGACTTTGGGTGTTTCAGTAAAGCATTAATTTGCCTTCATTAGTCTACTTTATTACAATGTTTGTTTTATGTCACTTCTCATGTCAAGTGTAATTGCGCCATTTTGTATTTTCCCAAGTTCTCTCTCAACTCCGGGACCACCCGCAAGCAATATTTTTGTTGTTGTTGTTGGCCTGATGCAGGATTCTAGAGAGACTCTTAGACTGAAACATTCACACCTCCATTCATTTACAAAAGGGAAGTCCAATAGCTCGGCTAGGTGTGAAAAATCCCCCTTTTTTGTGCGCCACAGTTTAGACATTTACATTTTAGTCATTTAGCAGACGCTCTTATCAGAGCGACTTACAGGAGCAATTAGGGTTAAGTGCCTTGCTCAAGAGCACATCGACAGATTTTTCACCTAGTCGGCTCGGGGATTAGAACCGGCGACCTTTCGGTTACTGGCACAACGCTCTTAACCACTAAGCTACCTGCCGACCCTAGACTGTGATAGATCAGCGTTCTGACTACCCCTTGTGACAGTGGGGTGCAATGACAGAATGACGCAGTTTACCACAAACTGTTGCGGCATAAGCTTGGATGTTTTGAGGAACCACTGTATATATTGAAAGCCTATATCTGAAAAGAATTTCAGCTCTTCCACGTAGTCTCCCGAGTGGCGCAGTGGTCTAAGGCACTGCATCGCAGTGCTAGCTGTGCCACTAGAGATCCTGGTTCGTATCCAGGCTCTGTCGTAGCCGGCCGCGACCGGGAGACCCCATGGGGTGGCGCACAATTGGCCCAGCGTCGTCCAGGGTAGGGGAGGGAATGGCCGGCAGGGATGTAGCTCAGTTGGTAGAGCATGGCATTTGCAACGCCAGGGTTGTGGGTTCGATTCCCACGGGGGGGGCAGTATGAAAAATGTATGCACTCACTAACTGTAAGTCGCTCTGGATAAGAGCGTCTGCTAAATGACTAAAATGTAAATTGAATGTGTTTCACCTCTAAATCAGACAGAAGGAAACAGGAAGTCATGTAGTTTTACTGTACATTTATTTTCATCACTTCCTTCTCGTTTGTCCTCAGAATATCTTCCTGACAGACAATGGGACAGTGAAGCTGGGTGACTTTGGCTCAGCCTGTGTTCTAAACAGGTACCAGAAGATGCTTTGCCATTTAATACTTTTCTGAAAATATCACTTTTCTAATACTGTTTCTATATTACTATAATTATACACGGAGTATACAAAACATTAAGAACACCTTCCTAATACAAGGTGTCGAAAGCGTTCCACAGGGATGCTGGCCCATGTTGACTCCAATGTTTCTCACAGTTGTGTCAAGTTGGCTGGATGTCCTTTGGGTGGTGGACCGTTCTTGATACACACGGGAAACGGTTGAGCGTGAAAAACCCAGCAGCGTTACAGTTCTTGACACCAAACCGGTACGCCTACCACCATACCCCGTTCAAAGGCACTTCAATCTTTTGTCTTGCCCATTCACCCTCTGAATGGCACACGTGCACAATCCATGTCTCAATTAAAACACTGATTGTAGATGAAGGGGAGGAGACGGGTTAAAGTGGATTCAACGAATGACATCAATACGGGATCGTAGCTTTCACCCAGTCAGTCTACGTCACGGAAAGAGCAGGTGTTCTTAATGTTTTGTACACTCAGTGTATGGAGTCATTTTAGATATTATTTATCATTTGCTTTAATGATGTCCTGTTATTCTCTGTCACAGTACGAAGGCCTTTGCTCACACCTACGTTGGAACTCCGTACTACGTTTCCCCTGAGATCTGGGACAGTAAGCCATACAATAATAAGAGGTACTATCATAATACCCTGTACTATGACATCCAAAAATCTATTGATCAATGATTAGAGATTTCTGATTAACCCTACAATCCACTGTATAGAAATAATATATTTAACTTTAAACTTAGCCAAGGGAGGCGTGGGATGTGTGATATCTAACTCTGTCAGTGTTACAGTGATGTGTGATATCTAACTCTGTCAGTGTTCCAGTGATGTGTGATATCTAACTCTGTCAGTGTTACAGTGACGTGTGGTGCCATGTAATTTCTCGTCTGTGTGAATATATTTGTGTGTGTTCCAGCGACGTGTGGTCTCTCGGCTGTGTCCTCTACGAGCTCTGCACCCTGCGACACCCGGTACACACACACACACACACACACACACACACACACACACACACACACACACACACACACTCTCACACACACACTCTCACACACACTCTCACACACACACACACACACTCTCACACACACTCTCACACACACACACACACACACACACTTTCTCTCTCTCGTCTGTCTAACTATAGTGATTGAATCGTTGTGTGTGTGTGTGTGTACAGCGCTTCGGCTAACTCCCACTGTAAGAACCATTGTTTCATATTGAGGGAAGGACGGTGTCTTCAGCTGAGTTGGATTAGGACATGTATATGTCCCAGCCCAGGGAGCTGTAGCAGTCTGGAGCTGTAGCAGTCTGGAGCTGTAGCAGTCTGGAGCTGTAGCCTGTAGCAGTCTGGAGCTGTAGCAGTCTGGAGCTGTAGCCTGTAGCAGTCTGGAGCTGTAGCAGTCTGGAGCTGTAGCCTGTAGCAGTCTGGAGCCGTAGCCTGTAGCAGTCAGTCTGGAGCCGTAGCAGTCTGGAGCTGTAGCAGTCAGTCTGGAGCTGTAGCCTGTAGCAGTCTGGAGCCGTAGCCTGTAGCAGTCAGTCTGGAGCTGTAGCCTGTAGCAGTCTGGAGCTGTAGCCTGTAGCAGTCTGGAGCTGTAGCAGTCTGGAGCTGTAGCAGTCTGGAGCTGTAGCAGTCAGTCTGGAGCTGTAGCCTGTAGCAGTCTGGAGCTGTAGCAGGCAGTCTGGAGCTGTAGCAGTCTGGAGCTGTAGCAGTCAGTCTGGAGCTGTAGCAGTCAGTCTGGAGCTGTAGCCTGTAGCAGTCTCTCAGTCTGGAGCCATAGCCTGTGGCAGTTGTCTGGAGCTGTAGCCTGTAGCAGTCATTTTGGAGCTGTAGCCTGTGTCAGTCAGTCTGGAGCGTAGCCTGTGGCAGTCATTTTGGAGCTGTGGCCTGTAACAGTCTGTCTGGAGCCGTAGCCTGTGGCAGTCAGTCTGGAGCGTAGCCTGTGGCAGTCATTTTGGAGCTGTGGCCTGTAACAGTCTGTCTTTCTGGAGCTGTAGCCTTTGGCAGTCTGGAGCTGTAGCCTTTGGCAGTCTGGAGCCGTAGCCTGTAGCAGTCAGTCTGGAGCTGTAGCCTTTGGCAGTCTGTTTGGGGGTGTAGCCTGTACCAGTCTGTCAGTTTGGTTTGTGTTTCCAGGGATCCTCCTAAACCTCTGTTCTCCCTCCCTCCCTCCCCGTCTCAGTTCCAGGCTCCTAGTTGGAAGAGTCTGATCATGAAGGTGTGTCGTGGTTCCTACCCTCCTCTACCACAACACCTGCCTTATGAGCTGCACTACCTGGTCAAACACATGTTCAAGACCAACCCCAAAGACCGTCCGTCCCTCCACACCATCCTCACGTCTCACCGCGTAGCCAGACTCCTGCGCAGACACCTGCCCAACAAGGTACAAGGCCTGTTCAGAACAAGGCCCCTACCCCCTAGACACCATCCCCTACCAACAAGGTACAAGCCCTGTTCAGAACAAGGCCCCTACCCCCTAGACACCATCCCCTACCAACAAGGTACAAGCCCTGTTCAGAACAAGGCCCCTACCCCCTAGACACCATCCCCTACCAACAAGGTACAAGGCCTGTTCAGAACAAGGCCCCTACCCCCTAGACACCATCCCCTACCAACAAGGTACAAGCCCTGTTCAGAACAAGGCCCCTACCCCCTAGACACCATCCCCTACCAACAAGGTACTAGATAAGCTCTGTTCAGAACAAGGCCCCCACCCCCTAGACACCATCCCCTACCAACAAGGTACTAGATAAGCTCTGTTCAGAACAAGGCCCCTACCCCCTAGACACCATCCCCTACCAACAAGGTACTAGATAAGCTCTGTTCAGAACAAGGCCCCTACCCCCTAGACACCATCCCCTACCAACAAGGTACTAGATAAGCTCTGTTCAGAACAAGGCCCCTACCCCCTAGACACCATCCCCTACCAACAAGGTACTAGATAACCTCTGTTCAGAACAAAGCCCCTACCCCCTAGACACCATCCCCTACCAACAAGGTACTAGATAAGCTCTGTTCAGAACAAGGCCCCTACCCCCTAGACACCATCCCCTACCAACAAGGTACTAGATAAGCTCTGTTCAGAACAAGGCCCCTACCCCCTAGACACCATCCCCTACCAGAGCATGTGAGCGGTCGGAAATCCCCCTCATCACTCGTGGAGCGGCGCTTCGCTCCATTCATTAGAATCACCATTTAACCAACACCCCATCTATATTCGGTTTTGAAGTATTGAAACCAAACCATATGATTTGAATGAAAAGGATTTTAATAAACATGAAAAGGTGACTGTAAGAAAAGCTCATTATTTCAAATAGGCTACGTGTCATATTAAACAGCATATAAACACTGGGCGGCAGGTGGCTTAGTGGATAAGAGCGTTGTGCCAGTAACCGAAAGGTCGCTGGTTCTAATCTCCGAGCCGACTAGGTGAAAAATCTGTCGACGTGCCCTTGAGCAAGGCACTTAACCCTAATTGCTCCTGTAAGTCGCTCTGGATAAGAGCGTCTGCTAAATGACTAAAATGTAAATAGGTCAGGAGCCAGACAAGGAGCCTAACAAGCAACGAAAATTCATTATTTAGGCTGTATTATTTCAATTATTTTCAAGGCTATAGCCTACAAAGAAATACATTGTGAAGCATTTTGCGAGAGCGACACACTAGGCTGGTAGGGACGTTAAGCGCTCAGCATTTTTAAACAACATTTCATTGTATTAAATCATTATAGATTTGTATTGAATCTATACATTTCACATATAGGCTGTGACTTAAATTAAAATGGAAAATACCTTTTATTAGGCTCAGTGCCTTTTTGAATTCATTTTTAGAAACACCAGTTTGGTCGCAGTGCTAGCTGTGCCACTAGAGATCCTGGTTCGAGTCCAGGCTCTGTCGCAGCCGGCCGCGACCGGGAGACCCATGGGGCGGCGCACAATTGGTCCAGCGTTGTCCACGGTAGGGGAGGGTTTGGCCGGCAGGGATGTGGGTTCGTTTCCCACAGGGGGCCAGTATAAAAAAAATATAAAAAAACATGTATGCATTCACTAACTGTAAGTCGCTCTGGATAAGAGCGTCTGCTAAATGACTAAAATGTAAATGTAAATGTCAGTCTCTGTCTTCAGGCTCATGCGATGGTGCCTGGAGAGCCGGCCAGCAGCGGAGAATATCCTCTCTGCGCTTGCAGGGCCACTGGGGCTAAACACCCTTTTAGCTGCTCTTGCCAGGCAGAAATGCAGTTGTTTTTTTATTTTTATTAAAGATCAGCTTTAATATTTCAGGTAGATTGTAGCTTCCATCAATGTAATCGTCTGCATAATTTCCAATCCCCCGTAGATGTAAATAGATAGATACACTACCGTTCAAAAGTTTGGGGTCACTTAGAAATGTCCTTGTTTTCGAAAGAAAAGCAAAAAAACATGTTGTCCATTTTTTAAATAACATCAAATTGATCAGAAATACAGTGTAGACATTGTTAATGTTGTAAATGGCTATTGTAGCTGGAAACGGCTGATTTTTAATAGAATATCTACATAGGCGTACAGAGGCCCATTTATCAGCAACCATCAGGCCTGTGTTCCAATGGCACGTTGTGTTTGCTAATCCAAGTTTATCATTTTAAAAAGGCTAATTGATCATTAGAAAACCCTTTTGCAATTATGTTAGCACAGCTGAAAACTGTTGTGCTGATTAAAGAAGCAATAAAACTGGCCTTCTTGAGACTAGTTGAGTATCTGGAGCATCAGCAATTGTTGGTTCGATTACAGGATCAGAAATGGGCAGAAACAAATAACTCTCTTCTGAAACTCGTCAGTCTATTCTTGTTCTCAGAAATGAAGGCTATTCCATGCGAGAAATTGCCAAGAAACTGAAGATCTCGTACAACGCTGTGTACTACTCCCTTCACAGAACAGCGCAAACTGGCTCTAACCAGAATGGAAAGAGGAGTGGGAGGCCCCGGTGCACAACTGAGCAAGAGGACAAATTCATTACAGTGTCTAGTCTGAGAAACAGATGCCTCACAGGTCCTCAACTGGCAGCTTCATTAAACAGTACCCGCAAAACACCAGTCTCAACAGTGAAGAGGCGGCTCCGGGATGCTGACCTTCTAGGCAGAGTTGCAAAGAAAAAGCCATATCTCAGACTGCCCATCTTAATCTTTTATTTTCATTGGTCAGTCTGAGATATGGCTACTCTGCGTTTTTGCCTTATAATATGAAATTACAGTAGGCTACCGATAGCCTTTATCGATTACCCTTTTTCATACGTAATGGAATGTGGCCCCTTGAAAGCGCCTCGGCTATGGCATGTTTTGTTTGTCTGTCTGTTAGGGTAGGCTACACTACGGAATTTTTTAAATGCCGACACGAAACGTTCTCTGGAGATATGAACGTGCATTTTACTTGTCTGTAAAGGCATGAGGTTTCTGAAGCGGCACTAATTCTCAGGCGACCAGAACTGTCAATCAAATCATATTGAGCTGCTGCGCGCAGCTTAATCTCTCCAAAAAAAAAAAAAAGTACTTTAAAGTTTAGTTAAATACCGTGACTTACCAAGACATTTAGTAGAAATAAAACGCATCTAGCTTCCATACCATAAAAGAACACAGCAGCACATCAATCAGTAACATGTATTGTTGTCAGGGAAACAATACAGAAATTTTTTATGCCGGAGCAGAATTCTACTGTCACTTTTTTTAGTTGTGGGGGGTGCGCAACTCAATACTATGAAGGTGTTCCTAATGTTTTGTACTCTCAGTGTACATGGCTATCCTCGTGGTGACACTACCGTGCCTTCTAGTGTGTACACAGGTGAAATCTTTTTGAAGTGAACCCATGCTCATCTATCAAACTGACATGTTGTGATCAAATGTAGAATTTAACAATTTAAATCCAAAACTTCGGCGCCACGTGTTAGAGGGTTGTGTGTGTGTGTGTGTGTGTGTGTCTGTGTGTGGGCGCTCGTGTGTGTGTGTGTGTGTGTCTGTGTGTGGTAGCTGGTGGTACGTTTCTGATGCAGCACGTTGCTTTCGGGATCTGATCCGTAGGAGTTGGAGAGGAGAACCGGGAGGTGGAGGAGAGAGGAGGGGGAGAAGGTAGCCTCACTCCTGGGGCAGAAGACCCTCATGACAGCCTCTACCTTGGAGGGTAAGCAGGCTAGGAAGATGTTCTTCATCTCATGGTGAGATTGAACTGCAGGGTCCTAGTGTGAAGACCAGCAGGTTGAGTAGGACATTTTAAACATCATTTATCATCAATTTACAACCTGTTATTCGTAAAACTTTATTTTACGGTGTGTGTATATAGATAAACTACTACGTATTTACTAATAAATGACACGGTAGAGCGGTAATAACACAGTCATAACCTATGGATTATTGTGTTTCTTTTAGATTAATTTGAATGAAACTAAACTGGTCCTTTTTAAGGTCCCTCACAGTGAAAGTGCCCTGGTGTGAAAAACTGTATTTTTCTAAAATTTATTTATAAGGAAGTTGAACGTGTTTGATGATGTCTTCATACAGGTCTGGAGTCCTGTGTGGCCCCTGCTGAGGCCCCTGCTGAGAGCGGCAGCAGTGGAGAGCAGCGTGGCCCTCGTAGACAGTGGGCCCCGTGCCCATCAGACACAGCTCTACTGCTGTTGCCTAACACTGACCTCCTCTCCTCTGGGAGTCTGGCAACCGCAGGCCAGACACATTCAGGTATGCAGGTACTCTCACTAAGGCAGGCCAGACACACCCCTTATCAGGTACTGAAACAGGCCAGACACATTCAGGTATGCAGGTACTCTCACTAAGGCAGGCCAGACACACCCCTTATCAGGTACTGAAACAGGCCAGACACACCCCTTCTGACCCCTAGATAGGTACTCTCACTGAAACATTATAGAAAGTAACGTTGTCGTCATTCAAACATCACAGGATATCCAGGTACACTAAAACAAAGTAGAATGAACAACGCACAGTATATATTTTTGCAATAAACATTTATTGAGAAGTGATGTTTTGAGTCACTAAAGCATCCACTCCACAAACATTTTGAGTCCTACAATCTGCCCTCAGATTTCACCATTCATTCATGTTAAGAGGATTCAATAAAATCTATTAAAAACTAATAATATTATTATTATTTTATTAGAAACTGTCAATATGTCCATTCATTCTGTAGAGAACAGAGAGAGAAAAGTATGGGACAGGAGTCCACCAGAGAGACTACTCCGTCTGTTAGAGAAAGCCCAGCTCAGCACCGCTTTCAGAACCTACTCCATACACACAGAAGGTATGTCCTGCTTACAGGGAAATCTTATTATAAACATTTACAGTATAATGTACCTGTCTACCACATGGTTGGTCATGCATGCTGAATCCTTATTTTCTGATTGAAGGTATTGTAAGAGATGATTGACGTATGACTTGCCAAGTGATATTTTAGATGAAGTGACGCAGATCTCTCAACATCCCGAACGTCGTGCTATTAGTGATAGACGTGGTTGCAACTCTTCCATGTGCTTCCATCTCTACTGTTATGACTTACTGCAAGGTCTACCACTGTTCAGCGGTGGAAAAAGTACCCAATTGTCATACTTGATTAAAAGTAAAAAATACTCAAGTAAAAGTGAAAGTCACCCAGTAAAATACTACTTGAGTAAAAGTCTAAAAGTATTTGGTTTTAAATATACTTAAGTATCAAAAGTAAAAGTATAAATCATTTCAAATTCCTTCAATTAAGCAAACCGGACAGCATCGTTTTTTTCTAGTTTTTTTTATTTACGGATAGCCAGGGGCATGCTCCAACACTCTGACATAATTTACAAACGAAGCATGTGTTTAGTGAGTCCGCCAGATCAGGGGCAGTAGGGATGACCAGGGATGTTCTCTTGATAAGTGTGGGAATTGTGCCCAGTGACACAAGCCTACCAGACGAGCTAAATCACTTCTATGCTCGCTTCGAGGCAAGCAACACTGAAACATGCATGAGAGCATCAGCTGTTCCGGATGACTGTGTGATCACGCTCTCCGTAGCCGATGTGAGTAAGAGTTTTAAGCAGGTCAACATTCACAAGGCCGCACAGCCAGACAGATTACCAAGACGCGTACTCCGAGCATGCGCTGACCAACTGGCAAGTTCTTCACTGACATCTTCAACATGTCCCCGACTGAGTCTGTAATACCAACATGTTTCAAGCAGACCACCATAGTCCCTGTGCCCAAGAACACTAAGATAACCTGCCTAAATGACTACCGACCCGTAGCACTCACGTCTGTAGCCATGAAGTGCTTTGAAAGGCTGGTCATGGCTCACATCAACACCATTATCCCAGAAACCCTAGACCCACTCCAATTTGCATACCGCCCCAACAGATACACATATGATGCAATCTCTATTGCACTCCACACTGCCCTTTCCCACCTGGACAAGAGGAACACCTACGTGAGAATGCTGTTCATTGACTACAGCTCAGCGTTCAACACCATAGTGCCCTCAAAGCTCATCACTAAGCTAAGGACCCTGGGACTAAACACCTCCCTCTGCAACTGGATCCTGGACTTCCTGACGGGCCGCCCCCAGGTGGTAAGGGTAGGTAACAACACATCTGCCACGCTGATCCTCAACATGGGGGCCCCTCAGGGGTGCGTGCTCAGTCCCCTCCTGTACTCCCTGTTCACCCATGACTGCATGGCCAGGCATGACTCCAACACCATCATTAAGTTTGCCGACGACACAACAGTGATAGGCCTGATCACCGACCACTATGAGACAGCCTATAGGGAGGAGGTCAGAGACCTGGCAGTGTGGTGCCAGGATAACAACCTCTCCCTCAATGTGATCAAGATAAAGGAGATGATTGTGGACTACAGGACAAAAAGAGGACTGAGCACGCCACCATTCTCATCGACGGGGCTGTAGTGGAACAGGTTGAGAGCTTCAAGTTCCTTGGGGTCCACATCACCAACAAACTATCATGGTCCAAACACACCAATTCCCCCTCAGGAGACTGAAAAGTTTTGGCATGGGTCCTTAGATTTTCAAAAAGTTATACAGCTGCACCATCGAGGGCATCCTGACTGGGGAGAGGCGACGGTCGAGAGCCATGCGTCCTCCAAAACACAACCCTGCCAAGCCGCACTGCTTCTTGACACACTGCTCGCTTAACTCGGAAGCCAGCCGCACCAATGTGTTGGAGGAAACGCTGTCCAAACGAAATCAGCTTGCAGGTGCCCGGGCCCGCCACAAGGAGGTGCTAGAGCACGATGGGACGAGGAAATCCCAGCCGGCCAAACCCTCCCCTAACCCATTTAGGCAGGTTAGACTGACCAGGTGAATCCAGGTGAAAGCTATGATCCCTTATTGATGTCCCTTGTTAAATCCACTTCATTCAGTCTAGATGAAGGGGAGAAGACTGGTTAAAGAAGGATTTTTAAGCGAATTGAGACATGCATTGTGTATGTGTGGCCATTCAGAGGGTGAATGGGCAAGACAAAATATGAAAGTTCCTTTGAACGGGGTATGGTAGTAGGTGCCAGGCACACCGGTTTGTGTGAAGAACTGCAAAGTTGCTGGTTTTTCACGCTCAACCGTTTCCCGTGTGTATCAAGAATGGTCCACCACCCAAAGGACATCCAGCCAAACTTGACACAACCGTGGGAAGCATTGGAGTCACCACGGGTCAGCATCCCTGTGGAACGCTTTCGACCACCTTGTAGAGTCCGTGGCCCGACAAAGTGAGGCTGTTCTGACGGCAAAAGGGGGGTGCAACTCAATATCAGGAAGGCGTTCCTAATGTTTTGTTCACTCAGTGTACACTCATTCTGATTTAGGGCTAGGCACTGATTTTATAGGGGTCAAAAGTAGGGCCCTATAATGTATGGAATAGGGCCTTGTCCCACTCTACATAAGGGTAAAGGGTGTGATTTGAAAACGTGTCCCTCTACCCCAGGGGAAGACCCTCTGGTAGGTCCCCTGTCCAGGGGAGGAGGGGACGACACAGACGGACAGACAGCCGGACAGACAGAGGATGAAGACAGGCTGCAACCACGCTCTGATGACGAGGACACGTGAGTCCTCCTGGAAGCCCGTTGGCCAGACCAGCCATAAGTTGTGTCCCAAATGGCACCCTGATCCCCATATAGTGCACTACTTTTGACCAGAGCCCTGTCGGGTGTAATTTGGGACCAACACAGAGAATAGGAAGTAATATAACCATTAGACTCTATAGGTCCATCTGATCTGAAATTAGTTAAATAACTCATGCTTCAGTGGAACCATATTGAGGAGTCAATACCCATCCATTCTGTGAATATTACCCTTCTATCATTTGGGGATGTTTGTATCAAAGCCTCTCGGAGTAGGAGTGCTGATCTTTGGATCAGTTTTGCCTCTCAGATCATAATGAATAAGATGAGATGGACATGGAGGAGCTGACTTTAGATCAGCACTTCTACTCTGAGAGAAGCTTGATACATACGGTTCCCTGTTTTCTAACAATACCATGTCCTATCCTCAGAGACTTTGAAGAGGACTGTCCCTGTGACTGGATGGATGAACTGGAACAGATGTCTATGGACCACTGATGTTACCTAGTGGTCTGCCTACCTAGATATGTCCACTACAGTAGTCCCCTGTCCACTACAGTAGTCCCCTGTCCACTACAGTAGTCCCCTGTCCTCTACAGTAGTCCCCTGTCCACTACAGTAGTCCCCTGTTCACTACAGTAGTCCCCTGTCCACTACAGTAGTCCCCTGTCCACTACAGTAGTCCCCTGTCCTCTACAGTAGTCCCCTGTCCACTACAGTAGTCCCCTGTCCACTGTCTACAGTATGTCCACTACAGTAGTCCCCTGTCCACTACAGTAGTCCCCTGTCCACTACAGTAGTCCCCTGTCCACTACAGTAGTCCCCTGTCCACTACAGTAGTCCCCTGTCCACTACAGTAGTCCCCTGTCCTCTACAGTAGTCCCCTGTCCACTACAGTAGTCCCCTGTCCACTGCAGTAGTCCCCTGTCCACTACAGTAGTCCCCTGTCCACTCCAGTAGTCCCCTGTCCTCTACAGTAGTCCCCTGTTCACTACAGTAGTCCCCTGTCCACTCCAGTAGTCCCCTGTCCTCTACAGTAGTCCCCTGTCCACTACAGTAGTCCCCTGTCCACTCCAGTAGTCCCCTGTCCTCTACAATAGTCCCCTGTCCACTACAGTAGTCCCCTGTCCACTACAGTAGTTCCCTGTCCACTACAGTAGTCCCCTGTCCACTGTCTACAGTATGTCCACTACAATAGTCCCCTGTCCACTACAGTAGTCCCCTGTCCACTACAGTAGTCCCCTGTCCACTACAGTAGTCCCCTGTCCACTACAGTAGTCCCCTGTCCTCTACAGTAGTCCCCTGTCCACTACAGTAGTCCCCTGTCCACTACAGTAGTCCCCTGTCCACTACAGTAGTCCCCTGTCCACTCCAGTAGTCCCCTGTCCTCTACAATAGTCCCCTGTCCACTACAGTAGTCCCCTGTCCACTACAGTAGTTCCCTGTCCACTACAGTAGTCCCCTGTCCACTGTCTACAGTATGTCCACTACAGTAGTCCCCTGTCCACTACAGTAGTCCCCTGTCCACTACAGTAGTCCGCTGTCCACTACAGTAGTCCCCTGTCCACTACAGTAGTCCCCTGTCCACTACAGCAGTCCCCTGTCCACTACAGTAGTCCCCTGTCCACTCCAGTAGTCCCCTGTCCACTCCAGTAGTCCCCTGTCCTCTACAGTAGTCCCCTGTCCACTCCAGTAGTCCCCTGTCCACTCCAGTAGTCCCCTGTCCACTCCAGTAGTCCCCTGTCCTCTACAGTAGTCCCCTGTTCACTACAGTAGTCCCCTGTCCACTCCAGTAGTCCCCTGTCCTCTACAGTAGTCCCCTGTCCACTACAGTAGTCCCCTGTCCACTACAGTAGTTCCCTGTCCACTACAGTAGTTCCCTGTCCACTACAGTAGTTCCCTGTCCACTACAGTAGTCCCCTGTCCACTACAGTAGTCCCCTGTCCAATGTCTACAGTATGTCCACTTCAGTAGTCCCCTGTCCACTACAGTAGTCCCCTGTCCTCTACAGTAGTCCCCTGTCCACTACAGTAGTCCCCTGTCCACTACAGCAGTCCCCTGTCCACTACAACAGTCCCCTGTCCACTACAGTAGTCCCCTGTCCACTACAGTAGTCCCCTGTTCACTACAGTAGTCCCCTGTCCACTACAGTAGTCCCCTGTCCACTACAGTAGTCCCCTGTCCACTACAGTAGTCCCCTGTTCACTCCAGTAGTCCCCTGTCCACTACAGTAGTCCCCTGTCCACTACAGCAGTCCCCTGTCCACTACAGTAGTCCCCTGTCCTCTACAGTAGTCCCCTGTCCACCACAGTAGTCCCCTGTCCACTACAGTAGTCCCCTGTCCACTACAGTAGTCCCCTGTCCACTACAGTAGTCCCCTGTCCACTACAGTAGTCCCCTGTCCACTCCAGTAGTCCCCTGTCCACTACAGTAGTCCCCTGTCCACTACAGTAGTCCCCTGTCCTCTACAGTAGTCCCCTGTTCACTACAGTAGTCCCCTGTCCACCACAGTAGTCCCCTGTCCACTACAGTAGTCCCCTGTCCTCTACAGTAGTCCCCTGTCCACCACAGTAGTCCCCTGTCCACTACAGTAGTCCCCTGTCCTCTACAGTAGTCCCCTGTCCACTACAGCAGTCCCCTGTCCACTACAGTAGTCCCCTGTCCACTACAGTAGTCCCCTGTCCACTACAGTAGTCCCCTGTTCACTCCAGTAGTCCCCTGTCCTCTACAGTAGTCCCCTGTCCTCTACAGTAGTCCCCTGTCCACTACAGTAGTCCCCTGTCCGCTATAGTAGTCCCCTGTCCACTCCAGTAGTCCCCTGTCCTCTACAGTAGTCCCCTGTCCACTACAGTAGTCCCCTGTCCACTACAGTAGTCCCCTGTCCTCTACAGTAGTCCCCTGTCCACTACAGTAGTCCCCTGTCCACTACAGTAGTCCCCTGTCCTCTACAGTAGTCCCCTGTCCTCTACAGTAGTCCCCTGTCCACTACAGTAGTCCCCTGTCCACTACAGTAGTCCCCTGTCTACAGTATGTCCACTACAGTAGTCCCCTGTCCACTACAGTAGTCCCCTGTCCACTACAGTAGTCCCCTGTCCTCTACAGTAGTCCCCTGTCCACTACAGCAGTCCCCTGTCCACTACAGTAGTCCCCTGTCCACTACAGTAGTCCCCTGTCCACTACAGTAGTCCCCTGTCCACTACAGTAGTTCCCTGTCCTCTACAGTAGTCCCCTGTCCACTACAGTAGTCCCCTGTCCACTACAGTAGTCCCCTGTCCACTACAGTAGTCCCCTGTCCACTACAGTAGTCCCCTGTCCACTACAGTAGTCCCCTGTCCACTACAGTAGTCCCCTGTCCACTACAGTAGTCCGCTGTCCGCTACAGTAGTCCCCTGTCTGCTACAGTAGTCCCCTGTCCGCTACAGTAGTCCCCTGTCCTCTACAGTAGTCCCCTGTCCACTATAGTAGTCCCCTGTCCACTATAGTAGTCCCCTGTCCACTACAGTAGTCCCCTGTCCACTACAGTAGTCCCCTGTCCTCTACAGTAGTCCGCTGTCCACTACAGTAGTCCCCTGTCCACTACAGTAGTCCCCTGTCCACTACAGTAGTCCCCTGTTCACTATAGTAGTCCCCTGTCCACTACAGTAGTCCCCTGTCCTCTACAGTAGTCCGCTGTCCACTACAGTAGTCCCCTGTCCACTACAGTAGTCCCCTGTCCACTACAGTAGTCCCCTGTCCACTATAGTAGTCCCCTGTCCACTATAGTAGTCCCCTGTCCTCTACAGTAGTCCCCTGTCCACTACAGTAGTCCCCTGTCCACTACAGTAGTCCCCTGTCCACTACAGTAGTCCCCTGTCCACTACAGTAGTCCCCTGTCCACTGTCTACAGTATGTCCACTACAGTAGTCCCCTGTTCACTACAGTAGTCCCCTGTCCACTGTCTACAGTATGTCCACTACAGTAGTCCCCTGTCCACTACAGTAGTCCCCTGTTCACTACAGTAGTCCCCTGTCCACTACAGTAGGCCCCTGTCCACTACAGTAGTCCCCTGTCCACTACAGTAGTCCCCTGTCCACTACAGTAGTCCCCTGTCCTCTACAGTAGTCCCCTGTCCACTACAGTAGTCCCCTGTTCTCTACAGTAGTCCCCTGTCCACTACAGTAGTCCCCTGTCCACTACAGTAGTCCCCTGTCCTCTACAGTAGTCCCCTGTCCACTACAGTAGTCCCCTGTCCACTACAGTAGTCCCCTGTCCACTACAGTAGTCCCCTGTTCACTACAGTAGTCACCTGTTCACTACAGTAGTCCCCTGTCCACTACAGTAGTCCCCTGTCCACTACAGTAGTCCCCTGTCCACTACAGTAGTCCCCTGTCCACTACAGTAGTCCCCTGTCCACTACAGTAGTCCCCTGTCCTCTACAGTAGTCCCCTGTTCACTACAGCAGTCCCCTGTCCACTACAGTAGTCCCCTGCCCACTACAGTAGTCCCCTGTCCACTACAGTAGTCCCCTGTCCACTGTCTACAGTATGTCCACTACAGTAGTCCCCTGTCCACTACAGTAGTCCCCTGTCCTCTACAGTAGTCCCCTGTCCACTACAGTAGTCCCCTGTCCTCTACAGTAGTCCCCTGTTCACTACAGCAGTCCCCTGTCCACTACAGTAGTCCCCTGTCCTCTACAGTAGTCCCCTGTCCACTACAGTAGTCCCCTGTCCACTACAGTAGTCCCCTGTCCACTGTCTACAGTATGTCCACTACGGTAGTCCCCTGTCCACTACAGTAGTCCCCTGTCCACTACAGTAGTCCCCTGTCCACTACAGTAGTCCCCTGTCCACTACAGTAGTCCCCTGTCCACTACAGTAGTCCCATGTTCACTACAGTAGTCCTCTGTCCACTACAGTAGTCCCCTGTCCTCTACAGTAGTCCCCTGTTCACTACAGTAGTCCACTGTCTACAGTATGTCCACTACAGTAGTCTGCTGTCCACTACAGTAGTCCCCTGTTCACTACAGTAGTCCCCTGTCCACTACAGTAGTCCCCTGTCCACTACAGTAGTCCGCTGTCCACTACAGTAGTCCGCTGTCCACTACAGTAGTCCCCTGTCCACTACAGTAGTTCCCTGTCCTCTACAGTAGTCCCCTGTCCACTACAGTAGTCCGCTGTCCACTACAGTAGTCCCCTGTCCACTACAGTAGTTCCCTGTCCTCTACAGTAGTCCCCTGTCCACTACAGTAGTCCCCTGTCCTCTACAGTAGTCCCCTGTCCACTACAGTAGTCCCCTGTCCACTACAGTAGTCCCCTGTCCTCTACAGTAGTTCCCTGTCCACTACAGTAGTCCCCTGTCCACTACAGTAGTCCCCTGCCCACTACAGTAGTCCCCTGTCCACTACAGTAGTCCCCTGCCCACTACAGTAGTCCCCTGTCCACTACAGTAGTCCCCTGTCCACGACAGTAGTCCCCTGTCCACTACAGTAGTCCCCTGTCCACTACAGCAGTCCCCTGCCCACTACAGTAGTCCCCTGTCCACTACAGTAGTCCCCTGTCCACTACAGTAGTCCGCTGTCCACTACAGTAGTCCGCTGTCCACTACAGTAGTCCGCTGTCCACTACAGTAGTCCGCTGTCCACTACAGTAGTCCCCTGTCCTCTACAGTAGTCCCCTGTCCACTACAGTAGTCCCCTGTCCACTGTCTACAGTATGTCCACTACAGTAGTCCCCTGTCCACTACAGTAGTCCCCTGTCCACTACAGTAGTCCCCTGTCCACTCCAGTAGTCCCCTGTCCACTACAGTAGTCCCCTGTCCACTACAGTAGTCCCCTGTCCACTACAGTAGTCCCCTGTCCACTACAGTAGTCCCCTGCCCACTACAGTAGTCCCCTGTCCACTACAGTAGTCCCCTGTCCACTACAGTAGTCCGCTGTCCACTACAGTAGTCCCCTGTCCTCTACAGTAGTCCCCTGTCCACTACAGTAGTCCCCTGTCCTCTACAGTAGTCCCCTGTCCTCTACAGTAGTCCCCTGTCCACTACAGTAGTCCCCTGTCCACTACAGTAGTCCCCTGTTCACTACAGTAGTCCCCTGTCCACTGTCTACAGTATGTCCACTACAGTAGTCCCCTGTCCACTCCAGTAGTCCTCTGTCCACTCCAGTAGTCCCCTGTCCACTACAGTAGTCCCCTCTCCACTGTCTACAGTATGTCCACTACAGTAGTCCCCTGTCCACTACAGTAGTCCCCTGTCCACTCCAGTAGTCCCCTGTCCACTACAGTATTCCCCTGTCCTCTACAGTAGTCCCCTGTCCTCTACAGTAGTCCCCTGTCCTCTACAGTAGTCCCCTGTCCACTACAGTAGTCCCCTGTCCACTACAGTAGTCCCCTGTCCTCTACAGTAGTCCCCTGTCCACTACAGTAGTCCCCTGTCCTCTACAGTAGTCCCCTGTCCACTACAGTAGTCCCCTGTCCTCTACAGTAGTCCCCTGTCCACTACAGTAGTCCCCTGTCCACTACAGTAGTTCCCTGTCCTCTACAGTAGTCCCCTGTTCACTACAGTAGTCCCCTGTCCACTACAGTAGTCCCCTGTCCTCTACAGTAGTCCCCTGTCCACTACAGTAGTCCCCTGTCCTCTACAGTAGTCCCCTGTCCTCTACAGTAGTCCCCTGTCCACTACAGTAGTCCCCTGTCCACTACAGTAGTCCCCTGTCCACTACAGTAGTCCGCTGTCCACTACAGTAGTCCCCTGTCCACTACAGTAGTCTGCTGTCCACTACAGTAGTCCCCTGTCCACTACAGTAGTCCCCTGTCCACTACAGTAGTCCCCTGTCCACTACAGTAGTCCCCTGTCCACTACAGTAGTCCCCTGTCCACTACAGTAGTCCCCTGTCCACTACAGTAGTCCCCTGTCCACTATAGTAGTCCCCTGTCCACTGTCTACAGTATGTCCACTACAGTAGGGTTGGTTGTCGATCAGGTGGCATCATAAGCCACCTTGGGTTCATCCTATGGTTATCTGCACCTAGTGTTGTTTTAACCCCCAATCCCGGCTTAGTTTCCCGGACGCAAGAATGATTAGACACAATGAGGCGTTTAGCTCCAGCTGTCTCTAGTGACCGTACGCCCAGATGAGCTGCAGGGAGCTACTGTGGAGACCATCGCTTTACCAAAACACAGCATTAGTAGAACAGAAATGTCTTACTCTTTGTTAAGTATGTAATTGTTAACTATTAATATCAAACAAATCGGGTAAATACGTCATTTTTCTCACACAATGTCCACACTGTATATCTTACTATCCAGATCAGGGCTCTCCCAACCCTGTTCCCTCCTGCAGGTTTTTGCTCCAACCCCATTTGTAACTATCCCGATTCGGCTAATCATTAGAATCAGGTGTGTTAGATAACCTACAGGAGGGTAGCTCTCCAGGAACAGGGTTGGAGTTAAAACCTACAGCAGGGTAGCTCTCCAGGAACAGGGTTGGAGTTAAAACCTACAGGAGGGTAGCTCTCCAGGAACAGGGTTGGGGTTAAAACCTACAGCAGGGTAGCTCTCCAGGAACAGGGTTGGAGTTAAAACCTACAGGAGGGTAGCTCTCCAGGAACAGGGTTGGAGTTAAAACCTACAGCAGGGTAGCGCTCCAGGAACAGGGTTGGAGTTAAAAACCTACAGGAGGGTAGCTCTCCAGGAACAGGGTTGGAGTTAAAACCTACAGCAGGGTAGCTCTCCAGGAACAGGGTTGGAGTGAAAACCTACAGGAGGGTAGCTCTCCAGGAACAGGGTTGGAGTGAAAACCTACAGCAGGGTAGCTCTCCAGGAACAGGGTTGGTGAGCCCTGATCCAGGTAGTAAAAAAGTATGAGTCTAGTCATATAAAGAGAAATATCCCCAGAGTGGTCAGTCACACTATCACAATACAAACACATACATACAGATTGCATTCCCTCTTATTTATTACATATGAATTACTAAATGGCAACACTTACTGTAACTAAAACTAGTCACCAAACTTCCCATTTAACTGTTTCCTGTGGGGATATTCATGTGATTTCCACGAAGATCATTTACATTACAATTGAGTCATTCAGCATTCACTCCTTTCCAGAGCGGCTTACAATCAATCAGTCCATTCAACCACAGTAGATAAATCAACTATCATAATCACTGTACAAGAGAAACCTTCAAATACCAGCTGTCTGCTAAATCAATACTAGTAATTGTAAAGGCAAAGATAATTACATATCAACATTGTGTGTGTGTTTCCTTCAGGAATACCCTTTTTTATGATGGTTATCGTCAGATTATCAATTTGTCAGTCATTCGTTGTATAATGTAGGCCGAATACTGAATAGCGGCATATAATTTATGGTTCTGTTCTGAACTTTACTCCTTCCTGATCACGAGGGTCATATTCCTTAGTGCGCACAGTAGTGAAACGTTTTACAACAGAAAACATGTGTTTCCTATTGGACAAGTTCAGGTAGTCCCTCCGTGTTTCAGTCCATTTGGGTATTTTATTAGGATCCCCAATTAGCTGTTCCGAAAGCAGCAGCTACTCTTCCTGGGGTCCACACAGAACATGAAACATGACATAATGCCGAACATTAATGGGCACGAGCAGCTCTCAAGGACAGAACTACATCCATTTCTTCTGTTTGGTGCTTAAGTGAATATGACTCAGGTTAGGTGAGGGGTGGACCTAATGAGGGATGTTTAGCAGGATTCACTCATCGTTAATTCCTATACTGTACGCTGATCAATACTACATAACACTCCTGGGATTCCCCTTCACATTTACCGTTTACATATCTATTTGCACTGTTTTTCGTTTTGAAATCATGGATATGAATTACTTCAATGGGAATCAGTCACGTGTATTTTGACTGTATGATGAACAACTTTGTGATACCGTTCATACTTTTACTAAATGTCTTTATTATAAAGTATTCCACTGAGGAAAATGTAAATTTTAAAAATGTTTTTGAAATGTGTTGAAGAGAAATGAGGTGAGCAGGTGAAAGACCTTTACCTATTGAGTGATCTCTGCTTAGCTTTTTAGATTGATCAAGAGTTGTTTTGTCTTTTAATATTTAAATAAATGGTAACTTAACAATGTATGAATTATTACAGAAAATAAAGAACATTGTGATGTATTTCATTTAAATGTATAGTGCCTGAGCGCTAGTCTGTTTGTGCGATCATTCATTTACATTTTTACATTTACGTCATTTAGCAGACGCTCTTATCCAGAGCCACTTACACATTGGTGCATTCAACTTATGATAGCCAGTGGGACAACCACTTTACTATATATATATATATATATATATACAGTGAGGGAAAAAAGTATTTGATCCCCTGCTGATTTTGTATGTTTGCCCACTGACAAAGAAATGATCAGTCTATAACTTTAATGGTAGGTTTATTTGAACAGTGAGAGACAGAATAACAACAAAAAAATCCAGAAAAACGCATGTCAAAAAATGTATAAATTGATTTGCATTTTAATGAGGGAAATAAGTATTTGACCCCTCTGCAAAACATTACTTAGTACTTGGTGGCAAAACCCTTGTTGGCAATCACAGAGGTCAGACGTTTCTTGTAGTTGGCCACCAGGTTTGCACACATCTTAGGAGGGATTTTGTCCAACTCCTCTATGCAGATCTTCTCCAAGTCATTAAGGTTTCGAGGCTGACGTTTGGCAACTCGAACCTTCAGCTCTCTCCACAGATTTTATATGGGAATAAGGTCTGGAGACTGGCTAGGCCACTCCAGGACCTTAATGTGCTTCTTCTTGAGCCACTCCTTTGTTGACTTGGCCGTGTGTTTTGGGTCATTGTCATGTTGGAATACCCATCCACGACCCATTTTCAATGCCCTGGCTGACGGAAGGTTCTCACCCAAGATTTGACGTTACATGGCCCCGTCCATCGTCCCTTTGATGCGGTGAAGTTGTCCTGTCCCCTTAGCAGAAAAACACCCCCAAAGCATAATGTTTCCACCTCCATGTTTGACGGTGGGGATGGTGTTCTTGGGGTCATAGGCAGCATTCCTCCTCCTCCAAACACGGCGAGTTGAGTTGATGCCAAAGAGCTCCATTTCGGTCTCATCTGACCACAACACTTTCACCCAGTTCTCCTCTGAATCATTCAGATGTTCATTGGCAAACTTCAGACGGGCATGTATATGTGCTTTCTTGAGCAGGGGGACCTTGTGGGCGCTGCAGGATTTCAGTCCTTCACGGCGTAGTGTGACCAATTGTTTTCTTGGTGACTATGGTCCCAACCTGCCTTGAGATCATTGACAAGATCCTCCCATGTAGTTCTGGGCTGATTCCTCACCGTTGTCATGATCATTGAAACTCCACGAGGTGAGATCTTGCATGGAGCCCCAGGCCGAGGGAGATTGACAGTTATTTTGTGTTTCTTCCATTTGTGTATAATCGCACCAACTGTTGTCACCTTCTCACCAAGCTGCTTGGCGATGGTCTTGTGCCCATTCCAGCCTTGTGTAGGTCTACAATCTTGTCCCTGACATCCTTGGAGAGCTCTTTGGTCTTGGCCATGGTGGAGAGTTTGGAATCTGATTGATTGATTGCTTCTGTGGACAGGTGTCTTTTATACAGGTAACAAACTGAAATTAGGAGCACTCCCTTTAAGAGTGTGCTCCTAATCTCAGCTCGTTACCTGTATAAAAGACACCTGGGAGCCAGAAATCTTTCTGATTGAGAGGGGTCAAATACTTATTTCCCTCATTAAAATGCAAATCAATTTATAACATTTTTGACATGCGTTTTTCTGGATTTTTTTGTTGTTATTCTGTCTCTCACTGTTCAATAAACCTACCATTAAAATTATAGACTGATCATTTCTTTGTCAGTGGGCAAACGTACAAAATCAGAAGGGGATCAAATACTTTTTTCCCTCACTGTATATATATATATATATATATATATATATATATATATATATATATATTTTTTAACTTTGGGTTGGGGTAAGGGGGGGTAGAAGGATTACTTTATCCTATCCCAGGTATTCCTTAAAGAGGTGGGGTTTCAAGTGTCTCCGGAAGGTGGTGAGTGACTCCGCTGTCCTGGCGTCGTGAGGGAGCTTGTTCCACCATTGGGGTGCCAGAGCAGCGAACAGTTTTGACTGACATTCCAACTCATTGCCATGCCAACCAGTCTTGCCTTGACAACCCTTTTCTACTGCGAAGTCCTTTTTTTAAAATGGGAAACTAACGTGGAGGCAGCCAACACAGGGTCCTTCTTTATAAACACACAGACGGAAACACAAGCAATGGAGACATTGGAAATGCATTCAATGAGATCCCAGAAAGCAGTCTTAAATCTTAATACAACTAGTAGTCACCACAAAGACTATTAGTTAAAACTTAACATCTATTTCCTGTGTGCATATCAATGTCAATTCCATACAGAGAATTTACATTACAATTGAGTTGTCCTTTATAGCTCAGCTGGGGGGTGGGGGGGATGGGGGGTGGGGGGGGACACAGCAGGTGTTAAATATCACTGATCAAATAAAAATGTGATGGAAAGAAATTCAACAAAAGAACCGTTTCAGATTGTTCTCTATAGTGAGACGAAGGCCTTCAACGCTTCATCACAGCGTCTGTCATCCCTCTGACAGAATGCTACACTAAAGCACATCAGAGTAGATGCGGCGGTAAAGGAGTCAATGGAACACGGACATTCAACAAATCTGATCTAACAAAGTGGATGTTCGTCAAATCCGTCATGAGTTATGTATTGTAAAAGGCCCACAATGTGGTTACTTAAGTCAGATTTGGATATATTTGCTGCATAACATGTAGAAGTTGTCCCTTTTCAGGTTTAGAAGAAGTAACTGCTAAATGCTAACTCCCGTTCGTATAAACTGGTTAGCACAGCTAGCATACAGAAATCGGTGGTGGTAGGCAGTCATTTTGAACTGTAATGCAGTTGATTGGTAACGATGACATTAACATGTGTTGGGGTTGACATCCATAGAAGCATTATACTCAAATTTTTACCTCAACATACTGTGAAATACACAAACTAATTTGTCTGGGGGGGCAATGAGGAGACTCAGGATCTTTCCCCCACAACCCTTTTCCCCATGTGTTTCCATGACAATTCCATTGTTGTGGTAGAGATCGATTGACCTCTTTACCACATCTATGCTACACCGAACGACATCAGAATGTTACACTGAAGAACATCAGAATGCTACACTGAAGAACATCAGAATGTTACACTGAAGGACATCAGAATGTTACACTGAAGGACATCAGAATGCTACACTGAAGAACATCAGAATGTTACACTGAAGGACATCAGAATGCTACACTGAAGAACATCAGAATGTTACACTGAAGGACATCAGAATGCTGCACTGAAGAACATCAGAATGCTACACTGAAGAACATCAGAATGTTACACTGAAGAAGTGGAACAGGTTGAGGGCTTCAAGTTCCTTGGTGTCCACATCACCAACGAACTATCATGGTCCAAACACACCAAGACAGTCGTGAAGAGGGCACGACAAAGCCTATTCCCCCTCAGGAGACTGAAAAGATTTGGCATGGGTCCTCAGATCCTCAAAAAAATCTACAGCTGCACCATCGAGAGCATCCTGACTGGTTGCATCACCGCCTGGTATGGCAACTGCTTGGCCTCCGACCGCAAGGCACTACAGAGGGTAGTGCGTACGGCCCAGTACATCACTGGGGCCAAGCTTCCTGCCATCCAGGACCTCTATACCAGGCGGTGTCAGAGGAAGGCCCTCAAAATTGTCAAAGACTCCAGCCACCCTAGTCATAGACTGTTCTCTCTGCTACCGCACGGCAAGCGGTACCGGAGTGCCAAGTCTAGGTCCAAAAGACTTCTCAACAGCTTCTACCCCCAAGCCATAAGACTCCTGAACAGCTAATCATGGCTACCCGGACTATTTGCACTGCCCCCCCACCCCATCCTTTTACGTTGCTGCTACTCTGTTAATTATTTATGCATAGTCACTTTAACTCTACCCACATGTACATATTACCTCAACTACCTCAACTAGCCGGTGCCCCCGCACATTGACTCTGCACCGGTACCCCCCTGTATATATAGCCTCCCTACTGTCACTTTATTTTACTTCTGCTCTTTTTTTTCTCAACACTTTTTTTGTTGTTGTTTTATTTTTACTTTTTTTGTAAAAAATAAATGCACTGTTGGTTAAGGGCTGTAAGTAAGCATTTCACTGTAATGTCTGCACCTGTTGTATTCGGCGCATGTGGCCAATAAGATTTGATTTGATTTGATTTGAAGAACATCAGAATGTTACATTGAAGAACATCAGAATGTTACACTGAAGAACATCAGGATTCTACACCGAACGACATCAGAATGTTACACTGAAGAACATCAGAATACTACACTGAAGAACATCAGAATGCTACACCGAACGACATCAGAATGCTACACTGAAGAACATCAGAATGCTACACTGAAGAACATCAGAATGCTACATTGAAGAACATCAGAATGTTACACTGAAGAACATCAGAATGTTACACTGAAGAACATCAGAATGCTAAACTGAACGACATCAGAATGTTACACTGAAGAACATCAGAATGTTACACTGAAGAACATCATAATGTTACACTGAAGAACATCAGAATGCTACACTGAAGAACATCAGAATGCTACACTGAACGACATCGGAATGTTACACTGAAGAACATCAGAATGCTACACTGAAGAATATCAGAATGCTACACTGAACGACATCAGAATGTTACACTGAAGAACATCAGAATGTTACACTGAAGAACATCAGAATGTTACACTGAAGAACATCAGAATGTTACACTGAAGAACATCAGAATACTACACTGAAGAACATCAGAATGCTACACTGAATGACATCGGAATGTTACACTGAAGAACATCAGAATGCTACACTGAAGAATATCAGAATGCTACACTGAACGACATCAGAATGTTACACTGAAGAACATCAGAATGCTACACTGAAGAACATCAGAATGCTACATTGAAGAACATCAGAATGTTACACTGAAGAACATCAGAATGCTACACTGAAGAACATCAGAATGTTACACTGAAGAACATCAGAATGCTCAGCCTGGTCTGATAGACTAGACATAACATAGTACATTTAAATCGCGGAAAACAGAAAGGAAAACGCTGCACACTGCTGGGCTGGGTTTCTGTTTTCCGTGCGTTTCCCTACAACTCCAGCACCTGCAGAAAGTACCTGGATGGGCCTCTGTTCTTCAGCTTTTCTAAATGTAAATCCCGGTCACTCAAATTAGTATGATACTGTATGTTTTATGTTTGGTATGATTACATAAGACAGATGATTACTTAAGGCAAAAACGAAAGTTGGATGGATGGTTGATGGGTTGGAGTATAACGCGAACGTCTAGCAACCCAAAGGTTGCGAGTTCGAATCTCATCATAGACAACTTTAGCATTTTAGCTAATTAGCAAATGTTCAACTACTTACTACTTTTTCGCTACTTTGCAACTACTAACCCTAACTTTAACCCTTTAACCTAACTCCTAAACTTAACCTTAATCCCTAGCCTAGCTAACATTAGCCAGCTAGCTAACATATACATTTGACAAATTCGTAACATATTGTGCGTTTTGCAAATTCATAACATATAATATGAATTTTAATTCGTAACCTATGGGTGATGAATATTCACAAATTAACAAAACCATACATAACATATCATACTAAATGGAATGTCTTGGATTTATGTACAGAATAATACGAAATGCTCTGAGACCAGGTACACTGAAGGACAGAATGCTATCCACTGATTAAGACAGACCGGGACAGAACCACAGAAGTAGAATGCGTAGAACGGGCCTCCCCATATGTAGTGTACCCATGAATTTACCAGTCAGATTGCCAGGGTTAGAGGCTCTAAGAATTCTCACCGATGTGGAACAAGTTTGTTATTGACCTCCGTGAAACCAAGCAGCCTAGTGTCCACCTCCGAGCCAAGGACCTACCTATATTTATCAGACCTCTGGGTTGTCAGGAAGTTGTTAGGGCTGGGCTTGGTTAGACTGGGTTACTGTTAGGGCTGGTCTGGGGCTTGACTGGGTTACTGTTAGGGCTGGACTGGGTTAGACTGGGACTGGGTTACTGTTAGGGCTGGACTGGGTTAGACTGGCTTACTGTTAGGACTGGACTGGGTTAGACTGGCTTACTGTTAGGGCTGGACTGGATTAGACTGGGTTACTGTTAGGGTTAGACTGGATTAGACTGGGTTACTGTTAGGGCTGGACTGGGGCTTGACTGGGTTACTGTTAGGGCTGGACTGGATTAGACTGGGTTACTGTTAGAGCTGGACTGTGGCTTGACTGGGTTACTGTTAGGGCTGGACTGGGTTAGACTGGGTTACTGTTAGGGCTGGACTGGGTTAGACTGGGTTACTGTTAGGGCTGGACTGGGTTAGACTGGGTTACTGTTAGGGCTAGACTGGGTTAGACTGGGTTACTGTTAGGGCTAGACTGGGTTAGACTGGAATACTGTTAGGGCTAGACTGGGTTAGACTGGGTTACTGTTAGGGCTGGACTGGGTTAGACTGGGTTAGTGTAAGGGCTAGACTGGGTTAGACTGGGTTACTGTTAGGGCTGGACTGGGTTAATGTTAGGGCTGGACTGGGTTAGACTGGGTTACTGTTAGGGCTAGACTGGGTTAGACTGGGTTACTGTTAGGGCTAGACTGGGTTAGACTAGGTTACTGTTAGGGTTAGACTGGGTTACTGTTAGGGCTGGACTGGGTTGAACTGGGTTACTGTTAGGGCTGGACTGGGTTACTGTTAGGGCTGGACTGGGTTAGACTGGGTTACTGTTAGGATTAGACTGGGTTACTGTTAGGGCTGGACTGGGTTAGACTGGGTTACTGTTAGGGCTAGACTGGGTTAGACTAGGTTACTGTTAGGGCTAGACTGGGTTAGACTAGGTTACTGTTAGGGTTAGGCTGGGTTACTGTTAGGGCTGGACTGGGTTAGACTGGGTAAATGTTAGGGCTAGACTGGGTTAGACTAGGTTACTGTTAGGGTTAGACTGGGTTACTGTTAGGGCTGGACTGGGTTAGACTGGGTTACTGTTAGGGCTGGACTGGGTTGAACTGGGTTACTGTTAGGGCTGGACTGGGTTACTGTTAGGGTTAGACTGGGTTGAACTGGGTTACTGTCAGGGCTGGACTGGGTTAGACTGGGTTACTGTTAGGGCTGGACTGGGTTAGACTGGGTTACTGTTAGGGCTGGACTGGGTTAGACTGGGTTACTGTTAGGGCTAGACTGGGTTAGACTGGGTTACTGTTAGGGTTAGACTGGGTTAGACTGGGTTACTGTTAGGGCTAGACTGGGTTAGACTAGGTTACTGTTAGGGTTAGACTGGGTTACTGTTAGGGCTGGACTGGGTTAGACTGGGTTACTGTTAGGGCTGGACTGGGTTAGACTGGGTTACTGTTAGGGCTGGACTGGGTTACTGTTAGGGCTGGACTGGGTTAGACTGGGTTACTGTTAGGGCTGGACTGGGTTGAACTGGGTTACTGTTAGGGCTGGATTGGGTTACTGTTAGGGCTGGACTGGGTTAGACTAGGTTACTGTTAGGGCTGGACTGGGTTACTGTTAGGGCTGGACTGGGTTAGACTGGGTTACTGTTAGGATTAGACTGGGTTACTGTTAGGGCTGGACTGGGTTACTGTTAGGGCTGGACTGGGTTGAACTGGGTTACTGTTAGGGCTGGACTGGGTTACTGTTAGGGTTAGACTGGGTTACTGTTAGGGCTGGACTGGGTTACTGTTAGGGCTGGACTGGGTTAGACTGGGTTGAACTGGGTTACTGTTAGGGCTGGACTGGGTTAGACTGGGTTACTGTTAGGGTTAGACTGGGTTGAACTGGGTTACTGTTAGGGCTGGACTGGGTTAGACTGGGTTACTGTTAGGGCTAGACTGGGTTGAACTGGGTTACTGTTAGGGCTGGACTGGGTTGAACTGGGTTACTGTTAGGGCTGGACTAGGTTAGACTGGGTTACTGTTAGGGCTAGACTGGGTTAGACTGGGTTACTGTTAGGGTTAGACTGGGTTACTGTTAGGGCTAGACTGGGTTAGACTGGGTTACTGTTAGGGCTGGACTGGGTTACTGTTAGGGTTAGACTGGGTTGAACTGGGTTACTGTTAGGGCTGGACTGGGTTAGACTGGGTTACTGTTAGGGTTAGACTGGGTTACTGTTAGGGCTGGACTGGGTTACTGTTAGGGTTAGACTGGGTTGAACTGGGTTACTGTTAGGGCTGGACTGGGTTAGACTGGGTTACTGTTAGGGTTAGACTGGGTTACTGTTAGGGCTGGACTGGGTTGAACTTGCTTACTGTTAGGGCTGGACTGGGTTAGACTGGGTTACTGTTAGGGCTGGACTAGGTTAGACTGGGTTACTGTTAGGGCTGGACTGGGTTAGACTAGGTTACTGTTAGGGTTGGACTGGGTTAGACTGGGTTACTGTTAGGGCTGGACTGGGTTAGACTGGGTTACTGTTAGGGCTAGACTGGGTTGAACTTGGTTACTGTTAGGGCTGGACTGGGTTAGACTGGGTTACTGTTAGGATTAGACTGGGTTACTGTTAGGGCTGGACTGGGTTAGACTGGGTTACTGTTAGGGCAGGACTGGGTTAGACTAGGTTACTGTTAGGGTTAGACTGGGTTACTGTTAGGGCTGGACTGGGTTAGACTGGGTTACTGTTAGGGCTAGACTGGGTTAGACTAGGTTACTGTTAGGGTTAGACTAGGTTACTGTTAGGGTTAGACTAGGTTACTGTTAGGGTTAGACTGGGTTACTGTTAGGGCTGGACTGGGTTAGACTGGGTTACTGTTAGGGCTGGACTGGGTTAGACTGGGTTACTGTTAGGGCTGGACTGGGTTAGACTGGGTTACTGTTAGGGCTAGACTGGGTTGAACTGGGTTACTGTTAGGGCTGGACTGGGTTGAACTGGGTTACTGTTAGGGCTGGACTAGGTTAGACTGGGTTACTGTTAGGGCTAGACTGGGTTAGACTGGGTTACTGTTAGGGTTAGACTGGGTTACTGTTAGGGCTAGACTGGGTTACTGTTAGGGCTGGACTGGGTTAGACTGGGTTACTGTTAGGGCTGGACTGGGTTAGACTGGAATACTGTTAGGGCTAGACTGGGTTAGACTGGGTTACTGTTAGGGTTAGACTGGGTTACTGTTAGGGCTAGACTGGGTTACTGTTAGGGCTGGACTGGGTTAGACTGGGTTACTGTTAGGGTTAGACTGGGTTACTGTTAGGGCTGGACTGGGTTAGACTGGGTTACTGTTAGGGCTGGACTGGGTTAGACTGGGTTACTGTTAGGGCTAGACTGGGTTAGACTGGGTTACTGTTAGGGCTGGACTGGGTTAGACTGGGTTACTGTTAGGGCTGGACTGGGTTAGACTGGGTTACTGTTAGGGCTGGACTGGGTTAGACTAGGTTACTGTTAGGGTTAGACTGGGTTACTGTTAGGGCTGGACTGGGTTAGACTAGGTTACTGTTAGGGCTGGACTGGGTTAGACTGGGTTACTGTTAGGGCTGGACTGGGTTAGACTGGGTTACTGTTAGGGCTGGACTGGGTTAGACTGGGTTACTGTTAGGGCTGGACTGGGTTGAACTGGGTTACTGTTAGGGCTGGACTAGGTTAGACTAGGATACTGTTAGGGCTGGACTGGGTTAGACTGGGTTACTGTTAGGGCTGGACTAGGTTAGACTAGGATACTGTTAGGGCTGGACTGGGTTAGACTGGGTTACTGTTAGGGCTGGACTGGGTTAGACTGGGTTACTGTTAGGGCTGGACTGGGTTAGACTGGGTTACTGTTAGGGCTGGACTGGGTTAGACTGGGTTACTGTTAGGGCTGGACTGGGTTAGACTAGGTTACTGTTAGGGTTAGACTGGGTTAGACTGGGTTACTGTTAGGGCTGGACTGGGTTAGACTGGGTTACTGTTAGGGTTAGACTGGGTTACTGTTAGGGCTGGACTGGGATACTGTTAGGGCTGGACTGGGTTAGACTGGGTTACTGTTAGGGCTGGACTGGGAGAGAAACAGGAAACACTACTTCCAGAGAAGCTGTGACTCCCTGGGGTCGCTCTAAACTAAACGTGTTCAGAGCCTTCATGTTCATGTCCTCTCCAATAATACCACATAGCATACACTAAACAGGTGCTCTGTGCTGTTCTCTGCACTGTTGTTCTCTGTTGTCTGATGTAAACAGATATGTGTGGGCCCCTCTATTCTTTGTCCTGATATAGACTAAACACACCAGACCAAAATGATATACCAAATGATACCCTATTCCCTACATGACCAGAGCACTCTTGCTTTTCTCCTCTGTCTTATGTCAGAGGTTTGCCTGTAGATTCCATAATACACCCCTGTGGAAACTCTGCTCATATACAGGATGATTCAGTGTCTCCACGGTCTGAATGAACTTTGTAGGACTACAGAAATAACGGTTCTGAGGTTTCGTCAAACCTCAAATTGGATGTTGTTGTGTTTTTCTCTGTCTGCTGACATCAGAGTGAAGACAAAGGATAAAACCACATGTTTCTGTTTGTCTGGGGAAGAGAGTAACCACCCCGTCCTACCCTTAACCTTCTGGTGGGGAGACAGTAGGAGAGTCACCATCCCTACCCTTAACCTTCTGGTGGGGAGACAGTAGGAGAGTCACCATCCCTACCCTTAACCTTCTGGTGGGGAGACAGTAGGAGAGTCACCATCCCTACCCTTAACCTTCTGGTGGGGAGACAGTAGGAGAGTCACCATCCCTACCCTTAACCTTCTGGTGGGGAGACAGTAGGAGAGTCACCATCCCTACCCTTAACCTTCTGGGGGGGAGACAGTAGGAGAGTAATCATCCCTACCCTTAACCTTCTGGTGGGGAGCCAGTAGGAGAGTCACCATCCCTACCCTTAACCTTCTGGGGGGGAGACAGTAGGAGAGTAATCATCCCTACCCTTAACCTTCTGGTGGGGAGACAGTAGGAGAGTAATCATCCCTACCCTTAACCTTCTGGGGGGGAGACAGTAGGAGAGTCACCATCCCTACCCTTAACCTTCTGGTGGGGAGACTGTAGGAGAGTGACCCAGACCCACTGGGTTGGATACAGACCTCTATAATAGCCTGGATAAACAACATCTGAGTCAAACCAGTTCGCCAGTGTAGCCTGCAGCATCCTGTATGTGAGCGTACTATGGACTCTGCAACGAGATCTGGGCCTTTTTGGCACAGGTGGTAGTGCGGTGCGCTCGTCCCGTAGCTGGGGGGCGCCTAGGCTGCTCCCATCAGGGATGACTGTTGTTGGTTACCTCCCCTTCCTCCCTCCTGAAACCTCCTGTTATGGAGGAAACAGCAGGCAGCTCAAGGCCTTATCTTAGAGACACACCTGTGGGTCAAACTCAAGGACACCAACGCTTTTTAGTGTTCCTCTTTTCCTCGACAGTGTGTCCCAAATGGCACCTTATTTCCTACATAGTGCACTACCTTTGACCAGAGTGACTGGTCGCCCGCAGATGTGCACTGTATAGGGAATAGGGTGCAATTTGGGACACAGACATAAGGCTATTGTCTTCAAGATAAAACAGACCTTATGATGGAAGAGCTCAGTAGTTATAAACAGACCTTATGGAAGAGCTCAGTAGTTATAAACAGACCTTATGATGGAAGAGCTCAGTAGTTATAAACAGACCTTATGGAAGGGCTCAGTGGTTATAAACAGACCTTATGGAAGAGCTCAGTAGTTATAAACAGACCTTATGGAAGGGCTCAGTAGTTATAAACAGACCTTATGGAAGAGCTCAGTAGTTATAAACAGACCTTATGATGGAACAGCTCAGTAGTTATAAACAGACCTTATGGAAGGGCTCAGTAGTTATAAACAGACCTTATGGAAGAGCTCAGTAGTTATAAACAGACCTTATGGAAGGGCTCAGTAGTTATAAACAGACCTTATGGAAGGGCTCAGTAGTTATAAACAGACCTTATGGAAGAGCTCAGTAGTTATTTGGAAATTGAGCAAGTTGAGGTGACAAAACTGTTTGGAGTAACCCTGGATTGTAAACTGTCATGGTCAAAACATATTGACACAACAGTAGCTAAGATGGGGAGAAGTCTGTCCATAATAAAGCGCTGCTCTACCTTAACAGCACTATCAACATGGCAGGTCCTACAGGCCCTAGTTTTGTCGCACCTGGACTACTGTTCAGTCGTGTGGTCAGGTGCCACAAAGACATGCTACCAGAGGTCTCTTCACAGTCCCCAAGTGCAGAACAGACTATGGGAGGCGCACAGTACTACATAGAGCCATGACTACATGGAACTCTATTCCACATCAGGTAACTGATGCAAGCAGTGAAATTAGATTTAAAAAACAGATAAAAATACACCTTATGGAACAGCGGGGACTGTTAATTATTATTTATTATTATTATTATTATTATTATTATTATTATTATTATTATTATTATTATTATTATTATTATTATAGTAGTACATCTGCAGTAACAGCATTGAAACCACTGGTGATGGAGTTCTGGGCTGCCATTGAGCAGAAACACACTTCCTGCTTGCTGCTTTAAACAGGGCGTGTTCATAGGATCATATGGAGACCCAAAGGAGTTACTGACCCTCTGCTGGACCCACTCCTGGCTCCACCTATTGGAGACCCATAGGAGTTACCGACCCTCTGCTGGACCCACTCCTGGCTCCACCTATTGGAGACCCATAGGAGTTACTGACCCTCTGCTGGACCCACTCCTGGCTCCACCTATTGGAGATATAGGAGTTACTGACCCTCTGCTGGACCCACTCCTGGCTCCACCTATTGGAGATATAGGAGTTACTGACCCTCTGCTGGACCCACTCCTGGCTCCACCTATTGGAGATATAATGCTACCTAGAACTTAGTTACACACCATCACCTATTAAATGATGTCCTGTGACTCAGCTACTCTTCCAGGGGTCCGGCAAAATAAAGGCAGTTAACAATTTTAAAAACATTACAATACATTCATAAAATATTTCACAACACACTGTGTGCCCTCAGGTCCCTACTCTACTACCACATATCTACAACACAAAATCAATGTGTACGTGTATTATTATTATTATTGTTATTATTTATTATTATAATATATATATATTTTTTTTATTATTATTATTATTTATTATGTATTATTATTATGTATTATTATTATTAGACATGTCCCAAAGTCGCTTTATAATTGTAGAAATGAAAACAGGAGTCAAAACTAAAACAATGTTGAAAGGAGGAAGAATGAGGATTTGACAGTCTGTTTTGTGTGGCGGTGAAAGGAAAGGGAGGAGTCCAGGATGACGCCAAGGTTGCGTGCGTGGAGGGAGGGAGGGAGGGAGGGAGGGAGGGAGGGAGAGAGAGACAGTGGTGTCCTCAATGGTGAGGGTGAGGTTGACAACTTTGGTGAGGGTGGATGTGGTGCTTATGAGTAGGAGTTCCATTTTATCACTGTTGCTAGGGTACAATAGTAGATCTCTGTAGATAGGAAGGGAGGTGTTGCTAGGGTACAATAGTAGGTCTTTGTGGATAGGAAGGGAGGTGTTGCTAGGTTACAATAGTAGATCTCTGTAGATAGGAAGGGAGGTGTTGCTAGGGTACAATAGTAGGTCTTTGTAGCAACTAGGTGCTCTTTGGTAAAATGGGTTCATTGGTCATCAGAAAGAAAGGAAGACACTTCATATAATTAAAACAAGGAAGACCAAGGCACTCTTTATTTTGATGGCATGTTCAATGGAACAAAATAGTTCAAAACTGCCGCATTTTGGCAGCATGGCCTTCATCAGGTAGTACAAAAGACAGTTTGATTAGTGCGTAACCTCCTGTCAGGAATAAACACAAAACAATGATTATTGACAGAGCTTTCAGAGGCCAGAGGCATTATAACAGACGTTTAGAAAGAGGAAATGTTTTAACGCAACTTCCCCTGTGCTTCGTTTATATAGATGTTTTTTTCTATTGAGAAACTCTGATAAAATATAGACCTGACAAACAAATGCATTAACCAGAACTTCCCCTTGCAGTTAGAGAACACGTTCAGTGTCCCTAATGGCACCCTATTCCATATGTACTAAACTACTTTTGACCAGGGCACGTATTCCATTTGTCCCGTGTAGCTCAGTTGGTAGAGCACGGCGTTTGCGATGCCAGGGTTGTGGGTTCGATTCCCACGGGGTGGGGTGGGGTGGGGGGGGGCCAGTATGAAAAATGTATGCACTCACTAACTGTAAGTCGCTCTGGATAAGAGCGTCTGCTAACATGACTAAAATGTGATGCTGCCATGATGTCATGTCTGCCTTATCCCAAAACACAAATCACAGAGGAGAAGTCACACTGGAAGGATTGTCCATGGACATAATACTCCTACAGTGTGTGTGTGTGTGTGTGTGTGTGTGTGTGTGTGTGTGTGTGTGTGTGTGTGATAACAATGAGGCTTTCTGAGCGGCCTAGGCCTGACAAAGACACGCTCACATGTCTGGTTTCCTGTGTAGGGATGAAGCGTCTCTGTTGACTTGCAGAAAGGTTCCACTCTTAGAAAGATATGGTGTAGATACTTGTGCAGTGACGGGAAGTTCAGCTGGTGTTTTGACAAACCAAACCTAACTCAATGGTAAGCGGTAGCGTTATAGGTTCCAGGGTGTGTGTTTAGAAATATTTGTGCTATTTATCACAACGGGAATTATGGGCGCAGAAGCTGGCGGTGGCGTGAAAGGGCTGGTTTTTAATGAATAAACAAGTTGTGGGCGTGTCGAGGTTTGGCCCCTCAATGGCCAATCAGAACGTGTCCCGTGGCTAAATATGTGGCTGCTTCAAGTATTTACATTTTCATTTACGTCATTTAGCAGACGCTCTTATCCAGAGCGACTTACAAATTGGTGCATTCACCTTATAGCCAGTGGGATAACCACTTTACAATGTTTTTTTTTTTGGGGGGTAGAATGATTACTTTATCCTATCCCAGGTATTCCTTAAAGAGGTGGGGTTTCAAATGTCTCCGGAAGGTGGTGAGTGACTCCGCTGCCCTGGCGTCGTGAGGGAGCTTGTTCCACCATTGGGGTGCCAGAGCAGCGAACAGTTTTGACTGGGCTGAGCGGGAACTGTGCTTCCGCAGAGGTAGGGGAGCCAGCAGGCCAGAGGTGGATGAACGCAATGCCCTCGTTTGGGTGTAGGGACTGATCAGAGCCTGAAGGTACGGAGGTGCCGTTCCCCTCACAGCTCCGTAGGCAAGCACCATGGTCTTGTAGCAGATGCAAGCTTCAACTGGAAGCCAGTGGAGTGTGCAGAGGAGCGGGGTGACGTGAGAGAACTTGGGAAGGTGGAACACCAGACGGGCTGCGGCATTCTGTATGAGTTGTAGGGGTTTAATGGCACAGGCAGGGAGCCCAGCCAACAGCGAGTTGCAGTAATCCAGACGGAAGATGACAAGTGCCTGGATTAGGACCTGTGCCGCTTCCTGTGTAAGGCAGGGTCGTACTCTCCGAATGTTGTAGAGCATGAACCTACAGGATTGGGTCACCGCCTTGATGTTAGCGGAGAACGACAGGGTGTTGTCCAGGGTCACGCCAAGGCTCTTCGCACTCTGGGAGGAGGACACAACGGAGTTGTCAACCGTGATGGCGAGATCATGGAACGGGCAGTCCTTCCCCGGGAGGAAGAGCAGCTCCGTCTTGCCAAGGTTCAGCTTGAGGTGGTGATCCGTCATCCATACTGATATGTCTGCCAGACATGCAGAGATGCGATTCGCCACCTGGTTATCAGAAGGGGGAAAGGAGAAGATTATTTGTGTGTCGTCTGCGTAGCAATGATAGGAGAGGCCGTGTGAGGATATGACAGAGCCAAGTGACTTGGTGTATAGCGAGAATAGGAGAGGGCCTAGAACTGAGCCCTGGGGGACACCAGTGGTGAGAGCACGTGGTGCGGAGACAGCTTCTCGCCACGCCACTTGGTAGGAGCGACCGGTCAGGTAGGACGCAATCCAAGAGTGAGCCGCGCCGGAGATGCCCAGCTCGGAGAGGGTGGAGAGGAGGATCTGATGGTTCACAGTATCAAAGGCAGCAGACAGGTCTAGAAGGACAAGAGCAGAGGAGAGAGAGTTAGCTTTAGCAGTGCAGAGAGCCTCCGTGACACAGAGAAGAGCAGTCTCAGTTGAATGACCAGTCTTGAAACCTGACTGGTTTGGACAAAGAAGGTCATTCTGAGAGAGATAGCAAGAGAGTTGGCTAAAGACAGCACGCTCAAGAGTTTTGGAGAGAAAATAAAGAAGGGATACTGGTCTGTAGTTGTTGACATCAGAGGGATCGAGTGTTGGTTTTTTGAGAAAGGGTGCAACTCTCGCTCTCTTGAAGACGGAAGGGACATAGGCAGCCGTCAAGGATGAGTTGATCAGCGAGGTGAGGTAAGGGAGAAGGTCACCGGAGATGGTCTGGAGAAGAGAGGAGGGGATAGGGTCAAGCGGGCAGGTTGTTGGGCGGCCGGCCGTCACAAGTCGCAAGATTTCATCTGGAGAGAGAGGGGAGAAAGAAGTCAAAGCATAGGGTAGGGCAGTGTGAGCAGGACCAGCAGTGTCATTTGACTTAACAAACGAGGATCGGATGTCGTCAACCTTCTTTTCAAAATGGTTGACGAAGTCATCCACAGAGAGGGAGGAGGGGGGAGGGGGAGGAGGATTCAGCAGGGAGGAGAAGGTGGCAAAGAGTTTCCTAGGGTTAGAGGCAGATGCTTGGAATTTAGAGTGGTAGAAAGTGGCTTTAGCAGCAGAAACAGATGAAGAAAATGTAGAGAGGAGGGAGTGAAAAGATGCCAGGTCCGCAGGGAGTCTAGTTTTCCTCCATTTCCGCTCGGCTGCCCGGAGCCCTGTTCTGTGAGCTCGCAATGAGTCGTCAAGCCACGGAGCTGGAGGGGAGGACCGAGCCGGCCGGGAGGATAGGGGACACAGAGAGTCAAAGGAGGCAGAAAGGGAGGAGAGGAGGGTTGAGGAGGCAGAATCAGGAGATTGGAGGGAGAAGGATTGAGCAGAGGGAAGAGATGATAGGATGGAAGAGGAGAGAGAGCGAAGGTTGCGACGGCGCATTACCATCTGAGTAGGGGCAGAGTGAGTAGTGTTGGAGGAGAGCGAGAGAGAAAAGGATACAAAGTAGTGGTCGGAGACTTGGAGGGGAGTTGCAGTGAGATTAGTAGAACAACAGCATCTAGTAAAGATGAGGTCAAGCGTATTGCCTGCCTTGTGAGTAGGGGGGGACGGTGAGAGGGTGAGGTCAAAAGAGGAGAGGAGTGGAAAGAAGGAGGCAGAGAGAAATGAGTCAAAGGTAGACGTAGGGAGGTTGAAATCCCCCAGAACTGTGAGGGGTGAGCCATCCTCAGGAAAGGAACTTATCAAGGCGTCAAGTTCATTGATGAACTCTCCAAGGGAACGGTATTTTATGTATTGCGTTGTCGTCAACTCCAATTCGAATGTTACACCTTGACCAAACAAGCCCCACTTGCACCATCGTGCGCATTTTGATATTGTCTATACCCACCAGACGCGTTCATGACACGCAGGTTCAAATACCAAAACCAACTGTGAACCAACTATATTAATTGGGGACAGGTCGAAACACATGAAACAGAATTCAAACCCCTTCACTTCTTCCACATTTTGTTACGTTATAGCCTTATTCTAAAATGGATTAAATACAAACATTTCCTCATTAATATATACACAATACCCCATAAGGACAAAGAGAAAATAGGTTTTTAGAAATGTTTGCAAATTTATATTTAAAAGAAAAACAGAAATACCTTATTTACATAAGTATTCAGACCCTTTGCTATGATACTCTAAATTGAACTCAGGTGAATCCTGTTTCCATTGAACATCCTTGAGATGTTTCTACAACTTGATTGGAGTCCAACTCTGGTAAATTCAATTGATTGGACATGATTTGGAAAGGCACACACCTGTCTATATAAGGTCCCACAGTTGACAGTGCATGTCAGAGCAAAAACCAAGCCATGAGGTTGAAGGAATTGTCTGTAGAGCTCAGAGACAGGGTTGTGTCGAGGCACAGATCTGGGGAAGGGTACTAAAAAATGTCTGCAACATTGAAGGTCCCCAAGAACACAGTGGCCTCCATCATTCTTAAATGGAAGAAGTTTGGAACCACCAAGACTCTTCCTTGAGCTGGCCGCCCGGCCAAACTGAGCAATCGGGGGAGAAGGGCCTTGGTCCTGACAGACCTCCAGAGTTTCTCTGGGAGAACCTTCCAGAAGGACATCCATCTCTGCAGCACTCCACCAATCAGGCCTTTATGGTAGAGTGGCCAGACGGAAGCCACTCCTCAGTAAAAGGCACATGACAGCCCGCTTGGAGTTTGCCAAAAGGCACCTAAAGTGTCACGTCTGGAGGAAACCTGACACCATCCATACGGTGAAGCATGGTGGTGGCAGCATCATGCTGTGGGGATGTTTTTCAGCAGCAGGGAGAATAGTCAGGATCGTGGGAAAGATGAACGGAGCAAAGTACAGGGAGATCAGTCATGCAGCTGTAATAGAAATAAGGCATTTACATTTTAGTCATTTAGCAGAGGCGACTTATCCAGAGCAACTTACAGTTAGTGAGGGCATACATTTTTATTTATTTTTTCACACTGGAATCGAACCCACAACCCTGGTGTTGCAAACGCCATGCTCTACCAACTGAGCTACATCCCTGCTGGCCATTCCCTCCCCTACCCTGGACAACGCTGGGCCAATTGTGCGCCGCCCCGACAAGGTCATGCTCATTTTAAAAAAAGGTCCTCCCTAATCTTAAACGGACCTGCCGCTACTGGTATACAGTGACCCTACAATAGGCCTAGTTAAAACACACACGTGTTGCCAATGTGGTTTTTTTATTGGCTTCAACATGGACATTTTGTCTACACACATTTGAGTCGCATTTCGAAAAATCGCACTGCATGTTCGACATGGACAAAATGCGATAAAAAAAAAAAAAACTACATGATCAATGAAAAACAATAAACGGTCTATTGTAACAACTTGATGTTCCTAAACAGATTTCCTACAGTCACTGACACCTTTCACGCACATAGGCTTAATGAGTCCAAACTTCTCACACAAGCTGCATGGACATAAATATTGTCCAATATAAAGAAAAAACTGGAATGTCTGTTGACTGTTTTTGCTGCTCGTGATATTTCATACCTAATTAATTGCGTTACTGCTAAGACCAGCTTTTGGTGAGTCTTAATTAGCAATTAATTAATTAATTAATTAGCACCAGTAGTGCTGCTTAAAACTGGCACATTGGCACGCTTCGTTTTTTTAAGGACACACCTCAAATATTTCCAACCCTCCCAGCAAGACAGCTTATATAAGACAGGTTTAAGGCCGGATTGTGCAGCATTTTGTCCCTTTGTCTCGCATCCCGCAACCAAAATAATCATGTCCCGCATTTTATCAACAAATTCAAACACCACTAATAAAAATAAAAATAAATAGTAGATTTGTCGCGTGCATTCACGTTGAAAATAGATATAGCATAAGGATGTGGTAGCCATTGTCGTATCGGGTGAATGCTGGCAATTATTGCTGTCAACAAAGAGTCCGCTTAGGCTGCACCGTGTTAGAGGCTTTTATTAATATCACAAGGTTACAGCATAAGTTACAGACCCGCGGTGTCTGGAGAAGCCCCGTCCCAAATTAATCTGAACGCTTCCGACCCCTCCTTTGTCTAACTCCTACTTATAAACAATGCAAGGAGACGGGGGCTCCCTCTTCTGGCCAATCACCAGTCTCCCCTGGGGCATCACCCTCCAAACGCCACATTTGAACTAAGATCATAAAACATTTACCCAAAGCATAATCCTAATACACGACACCATGGTGATGTTAAACACCTGAGATCTGATATTCTGTTCAGCGCAAGACCAGACGTAGGCCAATGGCATGAACCGATCATCAACCAATCATATTTATCAAATCCTTTCGCGCTAAATTCCAGCTAAACTTGGAGAAGACCGTTAGGCATAACTACTTACAAAAAGCGTGCTTCTGATGAACAGCTACAAAAGGAAGTAAATAGACTTAAAGATATTTAAGGTAATTTCTTCGAACTTGTGTCGCTCTCCATGCTCACCAGTCAACACAATCCCGTTTTACATTCCCTGTGACCCAACCAGAAATGTTTCCTTGGCCAAATTTTAATAAAACAGCCACACATGTGGTCTCTCGTTTCTGCATCACCAAATTTTTCGCGAGGGAAAAAGAGTAAGCTATAAGTGTCAGCGGAGGCTGCTGAGGGGGAGGACGGGCTCATGGTAATGGCTGGAACGGAGCGAATGGAACGGCATCAAACACATGGAAACCATGGAAACCACGTGTTTGATGTATTTGATACCTTTCCACTAATTCCGCTCCAGCCATTACCATGAGCCCGTCCTCCCCTATTAAGGTGCCACCAGCCTCCTGTGATAGCTCATTAGGTGCAGCGGACTGCAGGTGTGTAGTGCTGACAGAGAGCACTGGAGCGTTGCTCCACCACTCCTCACAATGGTGCCCATTTAGTAAGATCAAAGCTGAATCGATGTCTTAGAAGATCACATAATGATTAATTCACAACTTATGTCACACCACCACATTTTTTAATGACATTTTAGGATGGTTATCTGAATAGTCCCCTAAAATATCCAATGTGGCCAAAACACAACAACGTGTGCTACTAGGCAGAATGTGCTTTGATTGAAACAAAATACAGGAAGGCTTTTTAATTTGTTAACACCATCTGATCTTATTTGCTCACAAAACAGTAATTCAAGAAGATCTAAATGCATGTTCCCATGAAACTGATTGAGATTGGCATAGAGACGCATTTTGGACATTTCACCGGTAAAACGTGAAGAATTATCATTCACGATTGACAGTGACGATGCCATGGCCTGTTTTAAAAGTCGGTATGTCTAACCTGGTGTTTGAGGGTATTAAACATAGAAAATGTACTTGAGACAGTATGTCTCTCTCTGTCCCTCTGTCCCTCCCTCTCTCTGTCCCTCCCTCTCTCTGTCTCTCTCTCTCTGTCCCTCCCTCTCTCTGTCTCTCTCTCTCTCTCTGTCTCTCTCTCTCTCTCTCTCTCTCTGTCCCTCTGTCCCTCCCTCTCTCTGTCCCTCCCTCTCTCTGTCTCTCTCTCTCTGTCCCTCCCTCTCTCTGTCTCTCTCTCTCTCTCTCTCTCTCTGTCTCTCTCTCTCTCTCTCTCTCTCTCTCCCTCTCTCTCTCTCTCTCTCTCTCTCTCTCTCTCTCTGTCTCTCTGTCCCTCCCTCTCTCTGTCTATCTCTCTCTCTGTCTCTCTCTGTCTCTCTCTCTCTCTCTCTCTGTCTCTCTGTCCCTCCCTCTCTCTGTCTCTCTGTCCCTCCCCCTTTCTGTCTCTCTGTCTCTCTCTCTCTGTCTCTCTCTCTTTCTCTCTCTCTGTCTCTCTCTCTCTCTATCTCTCTCTCGCTCTCTGTCTCTCTGTCCCTCCCTCTTTCTGTCTCTCTCTCTCTGTCTCTCTCTCTCTCTCTCTCTCTCTCTCTCTCTCTCTCTCTCTCTCTCTCTCTCTGTCTCTCTCTCTCTCTGTCTCTCTCTCTCTGTCTGTCTCTCTCTCTCTCTCTCTCTCTCTCTCTCTCTCTCTCTCTCTCTCTCTCTCTCTCTCTCTCTCTCTCTCTCTCTCTCTCTCTCTCTCTCTCTGTCTCTCTGTCCCTCCCTCTCTCTGTCTCTCTGTCCCTCCCTCTTTCTGTCTCTCTGTCTCTCTGTCTCTCTCTCTCTCTCTCTCTCTCTCTCTCTCTGCTCTCTCTCTCTCTCTCTCTCTCTCTCTCTCTCTCTGTCTCTCTCTGTCTCTCTCTCTCTCTCTCTCTCTCTCTCTCTGTCTCTCTGTCTCTCTGTCTCTCTGTCCCTCCCTCTTTCTGTCTCTCTGTCTCTCTCTCTCTCTCTCTCTCTCTCTCTCTCTCTCTCTCTCTCTCTCTCTCTCTCTCTCTCTCTCTCTCTCTCTCTCTCTCTCTCTGTCTCTCTCTCTCTCTCTCTCTCTCTCTCTCTCTCTGTCTCTCTCTCTCTCTCTCTCTCTCTCTGTCTCTCTGTCCCTCCCTCTCTCTGTCTCTCTGTCTCTCTCTCTCTCTCTCTCTCTCTCTCTCTCTCTCTCTCTCTCTCTCTCTCTCTCTCTCTCTCTCTCTCTCTCTCTCTCTCTCTCTCTCTCTCTCTCTCTCTCTCTCTGTCCCTCTGTCTCTCTCTCTCTCTCTCTCTCTCTCTCTCTCTCTCTCTCTCTCTCTCTCTCTCTCTCTCTCTCTCTCTCTCTCTCTTCTCTCTCTCTCTCTGTCTCTCTCTCTCTGTCTCTATCTCTCTCTCTGTCTCTCTCTGTCTCTCTCTGTCTCTCTCTCTCTGTCTCTGTCTCTCTCTCTCTCTCTCTCTCTCTCTCTCTCTGTCTCTCTGTCTCTCTCTATCTCTCTCTCTCTCTCTCTCTCTCTCTCTCTCTCTCTCTCTCTCTCTCTCTCTCTCTCTCTCTCTCTCTCTCTCTCTCTCTCTCTCTCTCTCTCTCTCTGTCTCTCTCTGTCTCTCTCTCTCAGTATGTGTGGGCATAGACAGACGTTGCAATTGGAGGATGTATTTTATGCTAACTCTATAATGATAGTCAATAGGCTTCATCTGTAGGTACAAACGGGGGGATAGAGCCCAAGGTGTGAAAAGTGCCTGAAGTTCAGGGTATGCTTTTGTAGGGTACCATGCAAGGTGTAAAAATTTGTGTTTTGTTAGATGGCCTTTATTTCTGAAGGTGTGAGGTGGAAAGTACATGTGGTTGTGGGTGTTATTTTTTGTTACAAGTGAGCTGAACTCTGGAGGTCACTTGCTGCTCACACAGGATTTCCTCTTCATCTCTCACTCTCTCTCTCTCTCTATCTCTCTCTCTCAATTTCAATTTACATTTTTACATTTACATTTTAGTCATTTAGCAGACGCTCTTATCCAGAGCGACTTACAGGAGCAATTAGGGTTAAGTGCCTTGCTCAGGGGCACATTTACGCCATTTAGCAAACGCTCTTATCCAGAGCGACTTACAAATTGGTGCATTCACCCTATAGCTTGTGGGAAAACCACTTTACAATTTTATTTTATTTTATTTCTTTTTTTATTTTTGGGGGGGGGGGTGGGTTGGGGTAAGGGGGTGTAGAAGGATTACATTATCCTATCCCAGGTATTCCTTAAAGAGGTGGGGTTTCAAATGTCTCCGGAAGGTGGTGAGTGACCCCGCTGTCCTGGCGTCGTGAGGGAGCTTGTTCCACCATTGGGGTGCCATAGCAGCGAACAGTTTTGACTGGGCTGAGCGGGAGCTATGCTTCCGCAGAGGAAGGGGAGCCAGCAGGCCAGAGGTGGATGAACGCAATGCCCTCGTTTGGGTGTAGGGACTGATCAGAGCCTGAAGGTACGGAGGTGCCGTTCCCCTCACTGCTCCATAGGCAAGCACCATGGTCTTGTAACGGATGCGAGCTTCAACTGGAAGCCAGTGGAGTGTGCGGAGGAGGGGGGTGACGTGAGAGAACTTGGGAAGGTTGAACACCAGACGGGCTGCAGCATTCTGGATGAGTTGTAGGGGTTTAATGGCACAGGCAGGGAGCCCAGCCAACAGCGAGTTGCAGTAATCCAGACGGGAGATGACAAGTGCCTGGATTAGGACCTGTGCCGCTTCCTGTGTAAGGCAGGGTCGTACTCTCCGAATGTTGTAGAGCGTGAACCTGCAGGATCGGGTCACCGCCTTGATGTTAGCGGAGAACGACAGGGTGTTGTCCAGGGTCACGCCAAGGCTCTTCGCACTCTGGGAGGAGGACACAACGGAGTTGTCAACCGTGATGGCGAGGTCATGGAACGGGCAGTCCTTCCCGGGAGGAAGAGCAGCTCCGTCTTGCCAGGGTTCAGCTTGAGGTGGTGATCCGTCATCCATACTGATATGTCTGCCAGACATGCAGAGATGCGATTCGCCACCTGGTTATCAGAAGGGGGAAAGGAGAAGATTAGTTGTGTATCGTCAGCGTAGCAATGATAGGAGAGGCCATGTGAGGATATGACAGAGCCAAGTGACTTGGTGTATAGGGAGAATAGTAAAGGGCCTAGAACTGAGCCCTGGGGGACACCAGTGGTGAGAGCACGTGGTGCGGAGACAGCTTCTCGCCACGCCACTTGGTAGGAGCGACCGGTCAGGTAGGACGCAATCCAGGAGTGAGCCGCGCCGGAGATGCCCAGCTCGGAGAGGGTGGAGAGGAGGATCTGATGGTTCACAGTATCAAAGGCAGCAGACAGGTCTAGAAGGACAAGAGCAGAGGAGAGAGAGTTAGCTTAGCAGTGCGGAGAGCCTCCGTGACACAGAGAAGAGCAGTCTCCGTTGAATGACCAGTCCTGAAACCTGACTGGTTTGGATCAAGAAGGTCATTCTGAGAGAGATAGCAAGAGAGTTGGCTAAAGACGGCACGCTCAATAGTTTTGGAAAGAAAAGAAAGAAGGGATACTGGTCTGTAGTTGTTGACGTCAGTGGGATCGAGTGTTGGTTTTTTGAGAAGGGGTGCAACTCTCGCTCTCTTGAAGACGGAAGGGACATAGCCAGCGGTCAAGGATGAGTTGATCAGCGAGGTGAGGTAGGGGGAGAAGGTCACCGGAGATGGTCTGGAGAAGAGAGGAGGGGATGGGGTCAAGCGGGCAGGTTGTTGGGCGGCCTGCAGTCACAAGTCGCAGGATTTTATCTGGAGAGAGAGGGGAGAAAGAAGTCAAAGCATAGGGTAGGGCAGTGTGAGTAGGACCAGCAGTGTCATTAGACTTAACAAACGAGGATCGGATGTCGTCAACCTTCTTTTCAAAGTGGTTGACGAAGTCATCCACAGAGAGAGAGGAGGGGGGGGAGGGGGGGATTCAGCAGGGAGGAGAAGGTGGCAAAGAGCTTCCTAGGGTTAGAGGCAGATGCTTGGAATTTAGAGTGGTAGAAAGTGGCCTTAGCAGCAGAAACAGATGAAGAAAATGTAGAGAGGAGGGAGTGAAAAGATGCCAGGTCGGCAGGGAGTTTAGTTTTCTTCCATTTCCGCTCCGCTGCCCGGAGCTCTGTTCTGTGAGCTCGCAATGAGTCATCAAGCCACGGAGCTGGAGGGGGAGGACCGAGCCGGCCGGGAGGATAGGGGACACAGAGAGTCAAAGGATGCAGAAAGGGAGGAGAGGAGGGTTGAGGAGGCAGAATCAGGAGATTGGAGGGAGAAGGATTGAGCAGAGGGAAGAGATGATAGGATGGAAGAGGAGAGAGTAGTGGGAGAGAGAGAGCGAAGGTTGCGGCGGCGCATTACCATCTGTGTAGGGGCAGAGTGAGTAGTGTTGGAGGAGAGCGAGAGAGAAAAGGACACAAAGTAGTGGTCGGAGACATGGAGGGGAGTTGCAGTGAGATTAGTAGAAGAGCAGCATCTAGTAAAGATGAGGTCAAGCGTATTGCCTGCCTTGTGAGTAGGGGGGGACGGTGAGAGGGTGAGGTCAAAAGAGGAGAGGAGTGGAAAGAAGGAGGCAGAGAGAAATGAGTCAAATGTAGACGTAGGGAGGTTGAAATCCCCCAAAACTGTGAAGGGTGAGCCATCCTCAGGAAAGGAGCTTATCAAGGCGTCAAGCTCATTGATGAACTCTCCAAGGGAACCTGGAGGGCGATAGATGACAAGGATATTAAGCTTAAATGGGTTAGTGATGGTGACAGCATGGTATTCAAATGAGGAGATAGACAGATGGGTTAGGGGAAAAATTGAGAATGTCCACTTGGGAGAGATGAGGATTCCTGTGCCACCACCCCTCTGACCAGATGCTCTCGGGGTATGTGAGAACACATGGTCAGACGAGGAGAGAGCAGTAGGAGTAGCAGTGTTTTCAGTGGTAATCCATGTTTCCGTCAGCGCCAGGAAGTCGAGGGAATGGAGGTTAGCATAGGCTGGGATGAAGTCAGCTTTGTTGGCAGCAGAACGGCAGTTCCAGAGGCTGCCTGAGACCTGGAACTCCAGGTGTGGGGTGCGTGCAGGGACCACCAGGTTAGAGAGGCAGCAGCCACGCGGTGTGAGGCGTTTGTGTGGCCTGTGCGGAGAGGAGAGAACAGGGATAGGCAGAGGCATAGTTGACAGGCTGTAGCAAATGGCTACAATAATGCAGAGGAGATCGGAATGAAATGAATTAAACATCAGGGAAAGGAGAGAGTAGGGCCTCCCTCGCCAAAACTTACACCTCAGAAACTATAATTGTTTCACTGAACCACCCGAATAAAAACTCTCCCAATTTCAATTTCAATTTAAGGGCTTTATTGTCATGGGGGAAACGTGTGTTAACATTGCCAAAGCAAGGGAAGTAGATAGTAAACAAAAGTGAAATAAACAATAAATATCTCTCTCTCTCTCTCTCTCTCTCTCTCTCTCTCCCTCTCTCTCTCTCTCTCTCTCAATTCAATTCAATTCAATTTAAGCCTCAGCACTAGCTGGCTGAGGGGACTCTTCTCTTGTTTCATCTCTTGACATATCTTTGTCTCTCTCTCTCTCTATCTCTCGCTCTCTCTCTCTCTCTCTCTCTCTCTCTCTCTCTCTCTCTCTCTCTCTCTCTCTCTCTCTCTCTCTCTCTCTCTCTCTCTCTCTCTGTCTCTCTCTCTCTCTCTCTGTGTATCTCTCTCTCTCTGTGTGTCTCTCTCTCTCTCTCTCTCTCTGTGTCTCTCTCTCTCTTTGTGTCTCTCTCTCTCTCTCTGTGTCTCTGTCTCTGTCTCGGTCTGCTGTTCTCCATCCTTCACTGGGGGTTTGGGTCAGAACTTTACACCAGACTCTACCCTTCTTATCAAACCCTTTACAGGAAGTCATTATATCATGCTCGTTTTTCTGGGATTCTACAAGACACCCAGCCCCCGGCTCCCACCCTCCATTTCCCTCACTTCCCCTTGTTGAAATATAGCCCTACACTATCTCTGTCTGTTTGTCTGTTCCAGTGTGTTTCTGGTCGTCCCTGTCTGTCCTTGTCTGTCTGACTGTCTGTCCCAGTGTGCTCTCTCTCATGTTATTGGGGCGGCAGGTAGCTTAGTGGGTAAGAGCGTTGTGCCAGTAACCGAAAGGTCGCTGGTTCTAATCCCCAAGCCGACTAGGTGAAAAATCTGTCGATGTGCCCTTAAGCAAGGCACTTAACCCTAATTGCTCATGTAAGTCACTCTGGATAAGAGCGTCTGCTAAATGACAAAAAATAAATAAAAAAAATATATATATTGTGTGTTCCTCTCTGTCTGTCAATTCAATTCAAAGGGCTTTATTGGCATGGGAAACATATGTTAACATTGCCAAAGCAAGTGAAGTAGATAATAAACAAAAGTGAAATAAACA